>NW_015169217.1:284750-299486 GCF_001447785.1 Gekko japonicus
CTTTTTCAAGAACAGCTGTCCCAGAACTATGGCTTGCCCAAGGTCATCCAGCCAGGTGCAAGTGGAGGAGTGGGGAATCAAACCCGGTTCTCCCAGATTAGAGTCCCCGCACTTAACCACTACACCAAACTGGCTCTCTTGAGACAGAACCCTAGTGGCCTTACTGGTACATTGCACAAATTTATACCATAGAGTTTTGCCCAAAATACCAGACCGTTGCCACATGACATCCCTGGCATGATGATGTAACTTCCATGTGGCATCACCACGTCAGGGATGTTGTGCCTGGCCATGGCTGTTGGGAGTGGGGCTCCCCCCACTGGCCATCTGGCCAGCAGTGGACTTGAGCCCATGAAATTGGGGGGTCCCCTGCTCCCACCGGGGACTGGCGACCCTAATTTGCTTACCTACCTTTACTGTTCTCGTTATTCTACAAATTATTTGAAAACTGGTTCTCACTAGACCTCTATAATAAAATTGTTTATTATTCTGCCTGGATGGCAGCCGATGGAGAGCCTTTCTGGTCCCCTGCTTGCTTCAGTTACCAAAGTGCCTATATACAATCACAGATAAATAACCTCATACCTCAGGAGTCAAACAAATATGCCTGTGAGAAATGACCCTAAAATGCTTCTCTGAGAGATTATACAATGTGCAGGAAAATAGAAAAGGACTGCTATCTTCAGCCTCGGTAGAGGTTCGTCCCATTTGTGTCTCATTCTCTCTCCAAGAAGCTCAGAGCAACCTATGTGGGACTCATGTTATCACTACCACCCTGCCCCTCTCCAAATCCCTAAACGTTTGAAGCACTCGGCAGTCTATAATATGTGGCTGTTGAGCTATGTTTGACTTCATAGGTCACAAATTGCACAAGCCTTGTATACACACTGCAGGCAGTGTCATGGTTCCGGCCTTACAGCGCAATCCTAAGCAGAGTTAAGTAAGTAAAGCATGCCGTTGAGTCACAACTGACTCAGTGACCCCATGAAACTGCTCCTTGAGACCAGCCCAGACCAAGACTACAGTCAATAGTCATTAAAAAATCGTCACACGCAGAAGGCATAAGGGAACCTCCACATTCTGAATCCCAGAGCCAGGAGGCAACATCGGGGAAGGCCTCGGCCTCTATGTCCTGTTGTTGGCCATCCAGAGGAATTGGTTGGCCACTGTGTGAGACAGGATGCTGGACTACTGGTGTGATCCAGCAGGGCTTTTCTTATGTTTTTAAGAGTTGGACTTTTAAAAAAAATAAAAAGCAAGGGAATACAAAATGGAGTAATTCCTGCCATCAGTAGCCAAAATGAGAGCCTTCAATCTTTCTGACCTAAGAGAGTAACAAAGAGACTAAAGGCACTCGCAGTAAATTGCACTATAAACCATACAGATACCAAAATTAGTTTATTTAAATTGCATGCCACTTTCCCCACCCATCATGGACCCTCGAGGAAGTTCATATTAGAAGAAAAATAAGGTTTCAAAGTAATTAAATATGAAAATACACAATTTATTTTCCAATTCCCTGTTCAGAATGCTATTTGCATAGATATGAGCTAAATTAATCAGTACGTTATTTTCCTATTTCCATGTTTTTCACACTTGCTAGTCAGGTGCTCTCTCAAAATTCTAAAGAGGTCATGAAAAGATAAAATTACCATGTCAGCCACAAAAAGCCAGAGCAGCTTAATTTTGTGTTTGCTTGCTTTTTGACATTTTAAATGTCTTAACCAGATTTGCTAACTCAGCATCTAATGGATGGTTTTGGATACTGAACTTCTCTGATTTTTGAAAGCACCAGACTTTCAGGACAGAAGTGCCTACTGCAGGTAATTTTTTTCTCACAGGATTCTGTTACCTAGAATGGTGAAGGAGAAGCTGCAGTATGCAGGGCTGCTGGGAACCACCATGGCCCCGCCAGGCAAAGATTTCATCTGCCCCCCATTTGACCCTGATCCAAACCATGTATCATAACAAATCACTTGGTGTTACCATCTCCCTTATAAATAATAGCCGAATAGTGGTGGCACTTCTCTAGAACATTCCACACGCTCCAAAATCAGTTTGTTCTCTGATCTGTCATTCAGAGGGTCTCCCTATCCACTGGCTGCTTTGCCTGAGTCCTGCCTCCAACATTCTAAACAGTTTGCTGTTCCCCTCCCCCCATAGCCAGTCAGAACACAGAGGTTATTTGCATATGCAGCCTCATTGGCCTCTGCCTCGGAACACAGAGGTCGTTTGCATATGCGTCTTGATTGGCTTTTGCCTCTAACATTCTAAACAGTTTTGCTGTTCTGAGGTAAAATGTGTCCAATCTCCAGGTGAGGGCTGGAGATCACTCAGAATTACAACTGCTTTCCAGATGGCAGAGATCAGTTCCCCTGGAGAAAATGGTGGGCTCTGTGTCCTTATATGCTGCTGAGGTGGCCCTCGTATGACAGCCAATGTGACATAGCAGTCAGGGCTTCAGAGCACGGGAGAGGCTGCAGGTGTGTGTGGAGTGGAAAGCTGAAGAGTGAGGGGAAAATAAAGGTAGGTTGATGATTGGCTGGGCTGGAGATAGGGTTGCCAACTCCAGGTGGGAAATTCCTGGAGATGTGAGGGATGGAGCCTGGAGAGGGTGAGGTTTCAGGAGGCGTGGGACCTCGGACAGGTACAAAGCCATAGACTCCACCCTCCAAAACAACTATTCCCTTCTGGGGAACCATCGTTGCCAATCTCCAGATGAGGGCTGGAGATCACTTAAAATTACAACTGTTCTTTAGGTAGCAGAGATCAGTTCCTCTGGAGAAAATGGTGGACTCAGTGTCATTATACCCTGGTGAGGTCACCACAGCAAATTGACACTGAATGTCCAAGGCCGGGGCACCCGCCCAGAGCCTCTTTCTAGATACCGTTGTATTCATTTCCACAACGAGCCTTTTTCCTAGTGAATCTATAATAATAAAAGGACCTGCAAATCAGTCCACCTGGCCATTTGTGGCAGGGGTAACTCATCAGAAAAATAAGCTAAGAATCTCAAAATTGGCCACCAACTTCAGAATGATCATCAGAACTCCACTGCCAAAAATGAAGGGAATTGGAATATCCTGGCCCAGGTTATCTCCAGACTCCCCCATGCTATCTGCAGTGGAATGTAAGGTTGTTTGTGGCAGCTGTAACTCAGCAGAAAATAATGCTAGGTTTCAAAACTGGCTACCAAATGCAGGAGGAGGATGGGAATTGCAGTGCCAAAAATGAATGGAATCAGAATATCCTGGACAAGGTTATTGCTATGAAAGGCAACATCATAAGAACATAAGAACATAAGAGATGCCAATGTTGGATCAGGCCAAAGGCCCATCCAGTCCAACACTCCGTATCACACAGTGGCCAGAAATACCAGTGCCATCAGGAGGTCCACCAGTGGGGCCAGGACACTAGAAGCCCTCCCACTGTTGACCCCCCCCAAGCACCAAGATGACAGAGCATCACTTGCCCCAGAGTCCCTATCTATACATCAGTGGTTCAGTGATAGAACATCTGCTTGGCATGCATAAGGTTCTGAGTTCAATTCCAGGCATCTCCAGATAAAAGGATCAGGTTGCAGGTGATGTGCAAGACTTCAGCCTGAGATGCAGTCCAAGTAGACAATACTGACCGTGATGTACCAGTTGTCTGATTCAGAATAAGGTGGCTTCATGGGTTCATATGTTCATGTAATAGAGCTTTTGAAGAACCTGTCATGTGTCTCTAATACTTGAATGCCTAAACTCCCATGGAAGGTTGGGTGTCCTTAGGCCAGTCACATACTTTCAGCCAGACATATCTCACAAGGCTGTTGTGAGGAAAAATGGAGGATAGGAAAACAATGGAAACAGCTTTGGGTCCCCATTGAGGAGAAAGGCAAGGTATGACATTTGTTATAGATCTAGTTTTACCTACAGTTCACCAGAGGAAGAACTGCTCGTTCATTGTTCAAACTACTATTAAATATCGTTAGTGCAGTGATCGGGGGTAGGCCCCTAGTATCTGTGTAAGACTTTATAGTTGTATAAAAGAAGCAGGAGGAGCTTTTCTTGCCTATTCCCAGCCAAGCTGTTTATGCCAAAAATGCTTTCCTCCTCTACTCAGTTTGCACAGCCTGTGCCTCCCAATATTTCTCTCTGTAGTCATGTGTCTAATTTTGCAATAGCATATTTTCTCACACATGTCTACCGATACACTTCTGACATATGATGAAGTGGGGTCTGCTTCACAAACATATCAAGTGACAATAAATCTTAGTAAATAAATCAGTAAGAAATATATTTCAGTTTACCCTTGTACTTTTACCTAGCATAAAAGCAGGTTGAGCTGTGAAGTTTGTCCACTACAACGAATTTCAGATAGTAGTTGCAATCAAACAGGGGCTATGGTTCAATGGCAGAGCATCTGCCTTCATACACAGAAGGTCCCTGGTTCAATCCTTGGCATCTCCAGTTAAAAGGATCAGCTATCAAGGGAGGTGAAAGACTTCTGCCTGAGACCCTGGAGAGCTGCTGCCGGACAATCTTGAGAGACCGATGGTCTGCTTCAGTGTAAGGTAGTTTCTTGTGTCCATGCATGTCACTTGCTTCATGTCATTTCTTGTTGCATCTCTATGTTGATGTAAAAAAGGGGGGGATTAGAAACACAGTTGTTTTCAGCACAGCAACAGCAATTCATTTAACTGTTTTCCAATGAATAATGAAATGGTGTTGGGCAAGTAACAGAACTGCCATTTAACAGTCTTCTAGAAACAGAAGAGCAGAGAGATTAGTACTATCATAATGAAATACAGTCACCTAAGTCAGTTCCATTTCAGCTGCTGATAATGCAGCAGTTTCAAAGGCAAACTCTAACTTTGGAGTTCAGAAAACAAAGAGCGTCACTCTTTTCATGACAGGAAAAGCCATCACTTTCCGACATACTTTTGCCTTTCATCTTAGTGCCTCTCAGGGTTGCAGAAAATCTGATCAAATGTTCAGAAATGTATTTTCACTGTTTGCTAAGCAATGTTTGCAGGAAACAGATAAGCCCTGCCTTACATATTCAGAATGGAGGAAAGGGCACTGAGAGTCAGTGTGGCATAGTGGTTAGAGTGCTAGCTTAGGACCTGGCTAAACCTGGGTTCAAGCCACCATGAAGCTCACTGGGCTACCTTGGATCAGTCATTCTTTCTCAGCCTAACCTATCTCCCTGTGCTGTGGGGAGGACAGAATGGGAGGAGAGCCATATATGACAAAGGGAACGTTGACTCTTGAAAGCTCATTCCCTGAAAATCTTGCTGGTCTCTAAGGTGCTATTGGACTTAGAACTAGATATGCCACCCTGAGCTCCTTGGAGGAAGGAACTGTGATGGTTGGGCAGAACTAGATGTCTGGGGAAAGACCCAGGGTTCCTACCCAAAAGTGCAAAAAAACAGGGAAAGATTAAATTTGCAGTGAAAAGGTGACAGATATGAGGGGGTCCTTTATCATTCCTCCACCCGCCACATTTGACTGTAACATTCTCCAAGGACCACTTTCTCTCCAGAGAGGGTCCTTGATGCACATTTTGTTGAGAAAAACAGATTGGGGAGGTGTTGCAAGAAAAACCCCACCACTACTACCATTTCCTCGTGGCAAAATATGTTACCCTGTGTCTTTGGAATTGGTCAGTGGAGTTCCCAAACCCAGGTCTGCCAAAGAACATCTACTTTGGCTCTGTCAAAATGACAATTTGTTAGAAATCTGGCTCTTTAAAGCAACATTCGGGGTGGGTGCACATCTTCTTGTCAACAGATGTAGTCTTAAATCTATATATTAAACTTTCTTGCCATAACAAATTACATCTTGCTTTTCTTTTTAACTTTTATTCCTACCAAAAAATAGCAGGCTTCAAAGACTAGGAGAACATTATTATTTAAACACTAGGAAAAAGTGTTTAGTGAAAACCAGTGAGGATTGTGAGGCACTCCAAAGGAATCTGTCAAAGATGGGCAAGTGGGCGTCAACATGGCAAATGGGGTTCAATGTGGCCAAGTGCAAGGTGGTGCACATTGGAGCCAAAAATCCTAAATATAAATACACGTTGATGGGGTCTGAACTGGCATAGACTGATCAAGAGAGAGATCTTGGAGTTGTAGTAGATAACTCACTGAAAATGTCGAGACAGTGTGTGACTGCAATAAAGAAGGCCAATGCTATGCTGGGGATTATTAGGAAGGGTATTGAAAACAGATCAGCCAATATCATAATGCTCCTATATAAATCAATGGTGTGACCTCATTTGAAATACTGTGTGCAATTCTGGTCACCACACCTTAAAAAGGATATTATAGCTTTGGAAAAAGTGCAGAAAAGGGCAACTCGAATGATAAAAGGGTTGAGCCCCACCACTTTCCCTATGAGGAAAGGTTAAGGCGCTTAGGGCTCTTTAGCTTGGAGAAACGACGACTGAGGGGTGACATGATTGAGGTTTATAAGATTATGCATGGGAAAGAGCAGGTAGAGAAAGAGGTACTTTTCTCCCTTTCTCACAGTACAAGAACTCATGGGCACTCCATGAAATTGCTGAGCGGTCGGGTTAGAACGGATAAAAGGAAGTACTTCTTCACCCAAAGAGTGATTAACACTTGGAATTCACTGCCACAGGAAGTGGTGGCGGCTACAAGCATGGACGGCTTCAAAAGGGAATTAGATAGGCATATGGAGCAGAGGTCCATCAGTGGCTATTAGCCACAAGGTATAGATAGGGACTCTGGGGCAAGTGATGCTCTGTCATCTTGGTGCTTGGGGGGGTCAACAGTGGGAGGGCTTCTAATGTCCTGGCCCCACTGGTGGACCTCCTGATGGCACTGGTATTTCTGGCCACTGTGTGATACAGAGTGTTGGACTGGATGGGCCTTTGGCCTGATCCAACATTGGCATCTCTTATGTTCTTATGTCCCGTTGTGGAAATAAATACAACGACCTCTAGAAAGAGGCTCTGGGCGACCTCTGTATGCCTAGGCAAAGGCGAATCAGGCCACAGTGGATAGGGAGACCCTCTGAATGACAGATCAGAGAACAAACTGATTTTGGAGCGTGTGGAATGTTCTAGAGGAGTGCCACCACCATTCGGCTTTTATTTATAAGGGAGATTTGTAACTGTGATGTGTATGACACAGAGATTGTACACACAGGGTTAAGCAGTAGAGCACTGGCTTGCCTGCAGAGGGCCCCACATTCAAAACCTGGCATCTCTGGTTAAAGGACTGCAGGGGTTATGAAAGACATTTCTCACCCAGATACTCCAGACACAAATGGTCTGATTCTCTACAGGACAGAGCTGTATGGTTATATGGTCTCTCCAAACAGTCCCTTTGTCACAAGAAAAGCAATTTTCAGAACCTGTGCTTTGAGCCTGTGGCTTTGAAGGGACTATGGGGACGGGGAGCAATCTGTTGCGAAGAAGTTGTAGGAAGGAGAACTTAGTACGTTCTCTGCTGATTCAGGGTGCTCCCTCCTAAAACTGTTCTTGCAAAAAAGGGGACCAGGGGGCCATAGGGGCTAAGTTGCATGTTGTTACCTAGGACTTCTGGTTCAGGCCCTCTTGAAACAACATATCTTGTCAAAGTGACCACAATCTAGCACCCATGATGTATTTTGATATCTTGAAATAATGTTTTTTAAATGAAATATGTCAAGCCTTGGGTTACAGAGGCACAATTATTAATCTTCCAAACAGTCATCACATCATTTTAATTACAGAGCCACAATTTGGTATAAATTGTAGTCTATTGCTTCAAAGACAGCAAACGGGTTTGCTTCCTGAGTTAATTACAAGGGCAAAGACACATCTCTAAACAAATGTTCAGTCCTTGTTTTTGAGTTAATCAGCACAATGTTATCAACACAGTGTTATCAACACAATGTCAGGTCCACTTAGCTTTGTCCCAAACAAATATTGACAAAGGAAATAAGTTTCTTGAATCCAGAAACTAGCAAATAAGGCAATGTAATGTGACTGCACTATCACAGGACACATATGCCCTTCAAGAAATGAAGTATATAAGGCGATGGATGGAGCCAAACAATTCAGGGTCAGGAGGATCTTCCATCTAACCTACCTCTGCCACTAAGGAGAAAGCACATGTGCTTCAAGATTGGTAGCTATAATCTAATTTCTCCCCTTTTCTTAATCCCTCTCTCTCTCTTCCACTATGACCCATGGTTCCCACACTTCTTCTGCCCATTGCTCTCACACAAGTCCTGGTCCCTGTCCTGGAGCCTTCCTTTGTCTCTCCCAAAGCCCCTCTCCAGATCCCCTTGTACTGTCGTTTCCATCACCCTTCCAACTCTATGATTCTGTCTTCAACATAACTCTCCCTCTCAGCAGGCCCATAGCCAGGATTTTTTTAAATTGGGGGGGGGGCTTTTAAAAAGTTGGGGGGCACTGAAATTCACGGCTTCTCCCCACACTTCTCCCTCAAAGCATTTAAAGGGTCCCAAGCACACACCCCCATTTAGTTGCTTTTCTCCTCCTTTGCACCCCGCCTGTCTTTCTCACAGCTGCCCCCATCCTACTCCTCGCCCCCTTTTATCTTCACAGCACTGACAACCCTGCAAGGTAGGTCAGGTGGGTCTGGCCAGCCTACCTCGGATTCTGGCTGGAGATGGAGAGCCTTGCTGCCGGGCCGGCCAACTGCACAGATCCCTCACCAGAGGCTCCTGGGGCAGCAGAGGTGAGGCCGCACCAGCTTGAGGGCCCACCAACACCACTGCAGATCTCTCCCACCCCACCCCCTGGCTGGCAGTGCAGGGCTGCTTTGAAATGGACAGGCTTGCCAACGCAGCCCCAGGCAGCGGGGACCAGCCCAAGAAAAGGCTGCTGGCCAGCTTCTCCAGGACAGCTGCCAGTGGTGGGGTTGGAAGGCAAGCCACATGCTGGGTTTCCAGGGCTGGGAGGGTGAGAGGCTGCCTTTTTCTGGCCTGGAAGTGGGTGGCTTGCTCTGCTGGAGGACACTTTTCCCATTGGATGGCAGCCCCACCTCACCGGCCACGGGCTCAAGGGGCTGCAGAGCCTCCCCCACCCACTTGTCCCTTTAAATGCTTTGAGGGAGAAGCAGGGGCCGTGCACTTGCACTCCAAGCCACGAATTTGCAGCTTGGACGCAGGTGTGTGCAGCCTCCCCCTGCTTCTTCCCAAAAGTTGTGGGGCCTTGGGAGGCCCCACTGTAGCTATGGCCCTGCCTCTCAGATGGTCAGGTCTCCTCCTTGCACTCTCTTTCATTCTCTTTTCCTCTCTCTCATTTAGCCTTCCTTCTCTCATATTCTTCAGAGACAGGCATACACCCATGCAACTCTGCCATGGACTAGCCATGAGTGAGACACAAATTATAAAAGATTTTAGTAATTGTTGAATTAGGAGTTACCAAAGTAGATATTGGAAGTACTTTGCTTTGACTTGCCAAATGTTTTAAATTTCCTTGCCTATTCATTTGCAGTTAATAAAAACTAACCCTTTTATAACAATGGTCTCCTTACATTATGGGAAAATACCAATCAATCTGCAATGTCTGTATGCAGTGATACAAGCCTCAAGGGACAGAAAGGTTCAGGGATGAATGTATGAATGGCCACACACTGTACCTCCGTTTCAGGAGGTACCAGGGACTGAACCTGGGACATTCTTCCTGCAAAGCATATGCTGTGCTACTGACCCCATGCCCCCTCCCCTGTACAGCATCTGTGCACAATGCCTGATGGTGAGGAATAGGGATGGATGGGCACATGCTGCATTTTTGAGGTTCAATTTGTGGCTGAACCATGAACCAAACCAGAAATGGGTACGCCAGTTCACAAACCAAATTGATTCTATCGATTTGTGAGCCATTTAAAGTTCAAACCCCTGCTTTTTACTCCCTGGAAAAAATGGTGGAGAGCAGAGAGCAGGGGTTTAAACGGCTCTGAGCCATTTAAAACAAAAAGTCACAAACAGCAAAATCAGCTGGTTCATGCCCATTCCTAGTGAGGAAAAGGAGGCCCACCTGCTCCCTCACCCTACAAATAGACATATGGTAATATTTATCTGGGAGCCGCAGTGGCTCAGAGGTTAAGATGCTGAGCTGCAGACCGGAAGGTCTACAGCTTGGCAGTTTGTGACATTAGTGCCACGTAATGGAGTGAGCTGTGGCCCAAGCTCCTGCCAACCTAGCAGTTCAAAAGCAAGAAATTGCAAGTAGATAAATAGGTACTGCTTCGGTGGGAAGGTAACAGCGTTCCATGCACTTCAGTGTTAAGTCAAGCAGGCCACATGACCACAGAAACATCTTCGGACAGTACTGGCTCTTCGGCTTGGAAACGGAGATGAGCCCCACCCCTCAACTAGCTTTTGAGCAAGGGAAACCTTTACCTTTAATGTTTATCTGGATCAGGCCTTTGTATCCCCAAACTATCCTTTTGCTTTTCTTCATATTGAACGGTAATTAATGGAATAGAATACTACAAGCTGAACTTTAAGAAGGGATGAACAATAAGAATTCCAGTTGTTTTTCAAAGGTGTTTCAATATGTTGACTGGATTTGTAGAATCAAGCCCCTCGAGTCTGTAGGCTAATAGTGCTTTTAAAAACCACCAAGAGATCAAATTCCTATTCATGGACAGTGTTTAAGGAGACACCATAGTTTTATCTTCTGGAGCAATCTAAAACTCTGTATATACACATGCACGCACACACACATATTAGAAAAAGAACTCCCAAAAGAGGATTAAAGGTTTCTGGTTCTGAAATAAACAGGTTTGACTTTAAAGAGTTTAATCCAGCAATTTTGCTGAAGAGCTCCTGAAGTCAGGCTCAATGCACAAACTTCTGTTTCGCCAAGATGACTTTCTGTGGGGAGGTATCTTGCCTGGAATGAGCTCAGGATCCTGTGATACTGAAAACCTATTTTCAGGAGTAGAGGAATGAGATGCTGTCCTGAGAGACCAACTGTGCTAATGCCAGCATTCAAATAAAACTAGAAATGTAGGTGTTTGTGCATTCATAAAAAGAGCAGTAACCTTACATTAGCACATATATTAGATTCCCCAAAAATGCTAGAGATCTTGATATTTAGTAAACAACCCAATGTTTACTCTGGACACTTCAAAATATAAGCAAATTATTTTAAAATTGCAAATGTATATCTATAATAGTGGCACTTTTAACACAAATGGAAGTCCTCAACCCTAGTAATATAATCCTAGAAATAATATCTTTCATACTGACAGAAAGCCTACACATACTATACACTTAAATAAAAAAATACCTTTTCTTCCTTGCTTTCCATTAAATTATCATCTTTATTAACACAGCCAGCTCCAGTATATGCATGACCTCCATTAAGAGCACTAAACCGTGAAGAAACTTAAAGAGCTTTGTATTATATTAAGGGCACAGATCACCAAGCTTAATGATCTGGAGATGGTAATTTTTCAAGAAATCCAGGGGCCTTTATTAGACAACAAAACAAGTGTCTCCATGTTGAATGTCCTTCCTATAGAGACTGCTTTCAGGGTATCCTGAAAGAGACTACTAATTTTTGTTTTGAAGATCCAAATCTTGCTAAATCTGCTATTTGATTAGATTTACCAGCCCACCTGTCTTGCAGTAGGCTTGTTGTTGTTGTTCAGTCGCACAGTCGAGTCCAACTCTTCACGACCCCATGGACCAGATCACGCCAGGCCCTCCTTGTCTGCCGCCGTCCTCTGAAGTTTGCTCAGTTTCATGTTCGTTGCATCTATGACACTGTCTAACCATCTCATCCTTTGCCGTCCCCGTCTTCTTTGACCTTCAATCATTCCCAGCATCAGGGTCTTCTCCAGTGAGTGTTCCCTTTTCATTTGGTGGTGGCCAAAGTATTTGAGCTTCAGTTTCATTATCTGGCCTTCCAGGGAACAGTCAGGGTTGATTTCTTTGAGGATTGACTGATTTGTTCTTCTTGCAGTCCAAGGGACTCTCAAGAGTCTCCTCCAGCACCATAGTTCAAAAGAATCTATTCTTCGGCGCTCGGCCTTCCTTATAGTCCAACTCTCACAGCCATACATGACTACTGGGAATACCATTGCTTTGACCATGCGGACTTTTGTTGGCAGGGTGATGTCTCTACTTTTTATCATGCTGTTTAGGTTCGCCATCACTTTCCTCCCAAGGAAATCTTTTAATTTCATGGCTGCTGTCACAGTCTGCGGTGATCTGGGATCCCAGGAACGTGAAGTCTGTCACTACTTCCACGACTTCCCCTTCTATTTGCCAAGGAGTGATGGGGCCGGATGCCATGATCTTAGTTTTTTTGATGTTGAGCTTCAAGCCCACTTTTGCGCTCTCCTCTTTTACCCTGAGCAAGAGGCTCTTTAGGTCCTCTTCACTTTCTGCCATTAGAGTGGTATCGTCTGCATATCTGAGGTTGTTGATCTTTTCCCCAGCAATCTTAATTCCCGCTTGTGATTCATCCAGGCCAGCATTTCGCATGATGTACTCTGCATATATATTAAATAAGCAAGGCGACAATATACATCCTTGTCGTACTCCTTTTCCTATGCTAAACCAATCAGTTGTTCCATATCCGGTTCTAACTGTCGCTTCTTGGCCCTTATACAGGTTTCTCAAGAGACATGTGAGGTGGTCTGGTACTCCCATCTCTTTAAGGACCTGCCATAGTTTGTTGTGATCCACACAGTCAAAAGCTTTAGCATAGTCAATGAAGCAGAAGTAGATATTTTTCTGGTACTCTCTTGCTTTCTCCATAATCCAGCGAATGTTGGCAATTTGATCTCTAGTTCCTCTACCTCTTCGAAACCCAGCTTGTACTTCTGGTAGTTCTCTATCCACGTACTGTTGAAGCCTAGCTTGTAGGATCTTGAGCATGACCTTGCTAGCGTGTGATATGAGTGCAATTGTGCGATAGTTTGAACATTCCTTGGCATTGCCCTTCTTTGGGATTGGAATGTATACTGATCTTTTCCAATCCTGTGGCCACTGTTGCGTTTTCCAAATTTGCTGGCAAATGGAGTGCAGAACTTTAACAGCATCATCTTCTAAGACTTTGAATAGCTCAGCTGGAATACCATCACCTCCACTAGCTTTGTTGTTAGTAATGCTTTCTAAGGCCCATTTAACTTCACATTCCAGGATGTCTGGCTCGAGGTCAGTGATTATACCGTCCAGCTCGAGTTTCCACAGCCTCCAGTTGGGGCCTGGACATTTCCTGGAATTACAACTAGGGAACACTTTTTATTTAATTTCAGTTTATGAAAGTTTATTTAACTTTCCTTATGAAGAGTTTATTTAACTTTCCTTATGAAGAGTTTATTTAACTTTCCTTATGAAGAGTTTATTTAACTTTCCTTATGAAGAGAGGCTAAAGAGGTTAGGGCTCTTTAGCTTGGAGAAATGACGACTGAGGAGTGACATGATAGAGGTTTACAAAGTTATGCATGGGATACAGAAGGCAGAGCAAGAAGTACTTTTCTCCCTTTCTCTCAGTACAAGAACTGGTGGGTACTCAATGAAATTAATGAGCAGTAGGCTTAGAACAGATTAAAGGAAGCACTTCTTCATCCAAAGAGTAATTAACATGTGGAATTCACTGCCACAGGAAGTGGTGTTAGCTGCAAGCATAGACAGCTTCAAGAGGGGATTGGATAAACATATGGAGCAGAGGCCCATGAGTTGCTATTAGCCACAATGTATAGATGGAACACTGTCTGGGGCAGTGATGCTCTGTATAGTTGGTGCTTGGGGGGGGGCAACAGTGGGAGGGCTTCTGGAGTTCTGGTCCCACTGGTGGACCTCCTGATGGCACCTGATCTTTGGCCACTGTGTGACACAGAATGTTGAATTAGATGGGCCGTTGACCTGATCCAGTTAGCTTGTCTTATGTTCTTAACTGATCTCCAGACTACAGATTGGTTCCCCCGGAGAAAATGGCTGCCCATTCCAATTACTCATTCCAAAATATAGGGGCATGGACAGAAACCTGCACAGGAACAGGCAGTAGACATGTTCACACAAACACACACACACACCCTAAGTAAGAACTGCTATGTGGCTAGAACTGCTATGTGAAGGGTGATCAAGGTAAGACCCAGCAGTTCAATTGAGCCCAGGAGCATATACACACTAAAAAGTGTGGTGTCGGGATTAGAGTGTCAGACTAGGATCCACATGAAGCAGGTTCAGATCCCTGTTCTGCTATTGGAAACTTGCTGAGTGACCTTGGGCCCGTCACTCCCTCTTAGCCTAACCTACCTAACAAAAAGCACTGCCAACCCTGGGATGGGAAATTCCAGGACATTTGGGAACAGAACCTGGGGAGGGAGGGGTTTGGAGAGGAGAGGGGCCTCAGCAGGATATAATGCCATAGAACCCACCTTTCAAAGCACCCATTTTCTCCGGGGAAACTGATTTCCCATCAGTTGTAATTCCAGGAGATCTCCAGGCCCCACCTGAAGGCTACACCTACAGTCACAGGGCTGTAGTGGTAAGGATAAAGTGGAGGACAGGAAAACGATGTTGTGAACATCTTTGGCCTCCATTGAAGAGAAAAGTAGAGCATCACTAACTAAAAAATAAATAAAATAGAGCATACAAGTAATTATGTAACATCTTGAAATCAACTGCTTGGTCTTTCTAATAAAATGCAACCAGTTACTGGAAGACAAAGAAGTTCAGGCGCAAAGGATGGATTCCTAGTAACAGAAGCAATTCTATGTGCAAAATACATATCTGTTTTTATCCC
>NW_015169217.1:299533-305386 GCF_001447785.1 Gekko japonicus
GTTTATCCTCAAAACAATCCTCTGGGGTAGGTCAGGCTGACTGCCTCAAAGTAGGGTTGCCAGTCAAGCGCTAGCAACTAGCAGGAGGCTTGGCGGGGGGGGGATGGACTATGTAAGTTGATGGCACTTCAACAGCACAACCTTCCAGTGTGAACCCAGAAGTGTTGTTATCGTGTCAGGATGATACTCCAGGATTCCACTGAAATGCTTCAGTTACCATAGAGTTTCAGCAGAGTCCCAGAGTGGCACCTCGATACAATGATGACACTTCTGGGTTTGTGCCAGAAGTGATGTTGTGCTGTTAGAGCAACAGTGATTGTCCCAGCATTTTTTTCTCCCACCACCCAATACAACAGATAAAAGGAAGTCCTTCTTCACCCAAAGAGTGATTAACACATGGAATTCACTGCGACAGGAGGTGGTGGCGGCTACAAGCATGGACAGCTTCAAGAGGGAATTGGATAAGCATATGGAGCAGAAGCCCATCAGTAGCTATTAGTCACAAGGTATAGATAGGGACTCTCGGTCTGGGGTAAGTGATGTTCTGTATTTTTGGTGCTTGGGGGGGGGACCGGGGGAAGGCTTCTAGTGTCCTGGCCCCACTGCTGGACCTGGTATTTTTGGCCACTGTGTGACAGAGTGTTGGACTAGATGGGCCATTGGCCTGATCCAACATTGGCTTCTTCTATGTTCTTATGTTCACCCTGTTGAGTAGTGGTGGGGATCAGGAGCTACCAGGCTGGATATCACCCCCTATAACTATAGTGAAAGCTATAACAGGAGACCTGACAGACCTCCCTCAAGGTCTTTTAGAGAGCTTCATTGGGGGTGGGGAGAGAACTTAGGTCTCCCCAATCTTGGTCCAACACTGCAATCATTACAGCACATTGGGTACTGTATGTTGGTAATTCAGAAACCAAACATAACATTCATTTCTGACACAGAAGACTGAAATGGTGCTTAAGAGGATACCATGAACAGACAGAGTAAGTGGGCTTTTCTTGGCATGAACTGCTGACAGGACAAGGATTTGTATCCCACTGAGAGATTAGGCAAGGATGAAAGTGTCTGGAACTTGACTGAACACCAGACATAACTCATTAATCTTGAACTGTCACATGAGGCATGGAGGTTTGCAGAAGGCTCTCCGGCTGGAATTTTTGCCCTCAGCTCTTCGGGATTGTCTGGTTGCATTGATTGTGGGCCATCCCATACTGGAACAGAAGGCATGCATGCTGGCTTTCAAATCAAATGGCCCAGCTATAAAGAGACCACATCTCTGTGGGAAAGCAAGGCCCCGATGTTTTCTGGCATGCTACCAAACAAGCAGCAATACATCTTTGTTTTTGTCCTGGAGCCTTTTTTCCATCAGTGGCCCACCTGCCTTTGCTCGTGCCCACGTTCTCTGTGGAGTTGTACTGTTTCTAAACAGCATCTCTTCAGGAGAGGCGGCTGCAAGTGACCTTTGGAGTCTGGCAGCTGTGCAGTGGCATTTAGGTGCCAACCGAACTGACCCCCCCCCCTTTCAACTGGCTCCCAGGACATATGGTACAACCATCTGTAGCAAAACTGTTCCTTCCCCTTCAGCACACACACACTATACTGACTGGGACAGAAGGCTTGGAGTTTGGCATCACATAGGCAAACAAAGATGAATTATTGAGTAGCCCCTTTTATAAAGTATTCATAATTCACACTGTTGCTCTGATGTTCTCTACTGAGGATGTGGTGAATGTTCCTGAACAAAATAGCTCTGGGGCAATAGTTAATGGAAATCACTATATTAGATGTCAAGTCTATTTTTTCTTTCACCATGGTGTACTGCAAGGTGTGTTCTCCAAAAGGAATGCCATCATGAAAGAAAAAGAAAAGGGCGGGGGGAGAGGAAAAGAACATCCTTCTGCTTCAAAGACACAGCTCGGGGTGGCTTCGTGTGTTTATTAGATAAGGGATTTGCCATTTTCCCCTCTGATGCCCTGTAGGTTCCCTGTTTCCTTGATGAAATGTGGGTAGTGTTTGCACTGCGTGATGCAGCTGAGCTTTGGACCTGCCCCAGCCAGCCCACTCCGTGCATGTAGCACAATGAAGTGATCAAGTGTGGAATGTACCATTTTAGACTGCATGCAGGGCTCCCATTTTGGAATGCTTCCACATGTTAAAGAAACACTTCCCTGCAAGAAAAAAATCAGCACATCAAGAACAGTGGCACACAAGAGGCTTTCTGTTGGATGTGGAGGTGAGGAGAACAGTATAAGCTTCTTGGGGTTCCCACTGGAGAATAAGTAAAGTACATAAATATATAAGCTAGTTTTCTATTTGCAAAGGTGTTTTGTTCTTGTTTTGAACAGAGAAGAGATTCAAACCATGATCTCCCCTCTATAATCTGTTGTGGTATAATTTACTCTAATACTTCATTCTATTCCATGTGTTGATCCCTCTGTGTGGTGGGGATGGTAAGTGAATAGGAAAGTCTCTGCCTCATATGGAACATATATGTCAAAACAACTTTTAATTTTTTAAAAAAAAATAAGATTCATAATCCTGCAACACCAAAGACACAGAGAGAATATGTATCAAATAACTACATTGTCAAAGGATTGACAATGTCCATTTGAGCACAAAAACAAGCATTTCAACACTGAGCAGTTCTAATTCAACTTTTCACTATTCTGTTTCCATTGCCATCCTCTGAACAACTCCTGACCATAATGAGTCCAATCTGGATACATCATTATTTTTGTTTGTTTGGGGATTGGGCAAACTTTGCCAAAACATGGATCTCGTTTACTTTCAGCAGGCAGTCTTGAATCTTGGGTTATTTATTTACTTATGCTTCCTCTCTCTATGATAATCAGCCCAATCCTATCTTCTTCTGCTGAATATTCCCTTTGCTTTCAAGTCACAACCAACTTATGGTGACCCCATAGTATTTTCAAGGCAAGAGTTGTTCAGAGGTGGTTTGCTATTTGCCTCTGCATAGTGACACATGTATTCTTTGGTGGTCTTCCATCCAAATACTAACCAGTCCTAACCCTGCTTAGCTTCCAAGATATGGCAAGACCATATTCAGGTCCGGGCTTCCATTTTCTGGCAACGACCAGTCTGGGAACTAATCATATGTAAGGCTGCTGTTTGAAGATCTCTACAGATGTTAGGTACATAATTTAGCAGAAATGCCTCTTGTTTGTAGAGGATTTCCCCCCAACACAGTTGATATAACCCTCACCACTCACTTTCAATAACTGGAGGCAAGTTCGCATGTCTACCATATAAGGAAGAAGTCAGACTTTACTCAACAAAACCACACTTATTACCCACAGTATTATAGACCTCTGCCAAACTTAAAGGAATTACATGCCACCTATATATAATTTTATCACGTTTTCCCTAAAGGAAAGACAAACTGTAGAGGCAGTTCCATAAATAAATACATATGATATTTCCATTTTGTATTGTCCATTGTTACCACATATGCTCCCTTTCATGTATACCCATAGACATTTGTGAACTATCTAACCTGGGTTTGGGACTCTCACCCAGAACCACCAGCAATTTGGGAGGAATTAAGCTCAGTGTTACATGGAAACCTCTTCCCCCTTCCATAGTCTTACCAGCTTGGAAAACTGACACACATGCTCAGGGGTCATTTCGTAGAAAAAGAGGTGCAGGAGCTCATTAGCATAACTCATTTGCATATGCCACACCCCCTGACATCACCAGACGTGTGTCAGAAGGCAACACCCACCGCTCAGGCTCCACTGGACTGTTTTGGATTACTAGCTATGGGGGGGGGGACCATGCAGATCTGTCCTCGCAGAGGAGGGAGAGCTTGTACCTGAATAAAACTCGGTCTTAAAGGTGCCACTGGACTGTTTTGGACCGGGGGGGCGGGGGAAGGGGCTCTGCAACTTACCTGGCTGCTTCTTGCTCTGACTGAGGCTGCTGGGAGCAGGGGGTGGGGCTTGTTGCATATGCCCGCCCCCTGGGCTCTTTACTACTGGAGCTCCGCTCCTGTGCGCTCCTGCAGGAAATGACCCCTGCACGTGCTAATTAGGCAGAGTGGAACATGTGATTTAGGGATTTTTATCTGGATGGCATGCAAACAAGCTCAAAGTGCCTCTAATAGGCTACCAGTAACCACAAAACAACCACAAAACAACCAGATCTTTTCCAAAACAAGATTTGAGGGAAATACAGGGGTATGGGAATTGAAAGGGTACTCAAGCATAAAAACAGTGAAACTGTTGTGTTCAGAAGGATGTGCACATGGAGAATTGCATGAGAGGAGAGAAAGAAAAAGTGGCAGAGAGCCAGTCCTCCGGCTGAGTGGGAATTCTACACCAGGGAATGGACACAAGGAGAAGTGGGATATAAAGAAGTGGAAAGGAGAGTTTGTAAGAGAAAAGGAATGAGCAGAGAAAGACTTTATCTATCCTAAGTCACCTGAGCCAGATAGAGTACATTGTCTATTCAGATGATCCAGAGATTCGGTATTACCAGTGTAGGGGACCTTCAGGCAGAGTTTCCAAGGGTTCCAAAGAAACAGTAAGAAAGTTTGGGGTTCCAGAAGAGAAGAGTGGAGTTAGCAACTTCTGAGCCAGCAGTGGGGTGAGACTGCACTATTTTGGCTGACAGAACAGCAGTAGTTATAGGAGCCAACATAAAACAATATTTTAAAGATTGTAAAGTCCAGGAATTCAGGGTGACTCCAGTATGAGAAACTGTGGATTTCCTATCTCTGATTGATTTTGAAGAAGGGGGGGGGACTTCCTGAAAAGGTAACAAAAGGCAATTTCATTTAGGCAGAATGGACAGAAGGGCTGGCAGGGTAGAGGCTTCACCCATGCTTGTGGCAGGCCAGCAGGAGACATTCAGACAAGACCAGTAAAATCAATCAAGCCCACCTGTCTGCTTGGTAGTAATTAGATTTTGTACTCAGGAAGACTTGCCCTTGCACCCACCTATCCACATTGCACCCACCTTGATAGATCTAGGTGGGTGCAAGCCCCTCCGGCGATGGCTAAGGATGCAGGTATCCCATCAGTGAATCAGTCTCCTGCCCAAAATTCTGGCAACTCACTAGTATAGCCTGAGGAGAGCCTTTATCTCACCTTCTTCAAAACATGCCACTGCTAGCTCCCAAAATGGCTGCCAAAGTGAATTTGATCAAGATGGAATCAAGGCAGACAGCACACATCTGGGAAGGTGGTCGCTGGTAACACCATGCCATGTCAAGACATCTTTTCATGGTACTTGTGAGCTACCTTTCTTACAGTCTGTGTATTCCCACCCACATCCAGCTTTTGGAGACAATTTATATAATCTAGGAAGCATTTTTTTAATCATAAATGCAGTATTAATGCAGAGTTTGTTTTCACCATTCCACTAACCTCTTTGTAATCAACATGGGGTTTTAATGCCAGGAAAAGTTCACTAAGCAGTAAAACCAATTGGGTCTCATTTCCAGGTTAATTTTTGACAGTTAGGTCAATACCAACTACCATTCTCCTCCTGTTTGATGCTCCTCTGAATGTGGATAGATCTCATATGGTTTGAGTTGTGCAGATTCAAAGAAGACTAAAAATCCTTCTCATTTTGGAAAATACCAGACCTCACCAAATGATCGTTATGAAGGAGACATGACAACAAAGCAATGGAGAAAGCTGCCAGTGCAGTATTGGTTCCAGTGCTGCAGCTACGCTGGATTTTGGTTTGTTTCTGGGCACAATTCAAAATGCTGGCTTTGAAGAGAAGAAGAAGAGAAGAGATGGGATTTCTGCCCCGCCCTTCACTACCCAAGGGTGTCTCAGAGCGGCTCCCAAACTCCCCCCAACAAACACCCCGTGAGGGGGG
>NW_015169217.1:305432-322556 GCF_001447785.1 Gekko japonicus
AAGAACAGCTCTGACAGAACTATGGCTTGCCCAAGGTCATCCAGCAGCTGCAAGTGGAGGAGTGGGGAATCAAACCCAGTTCTCTCGGATTAGAGTCCACACACTTAACCACTACACCAAACTGGCTCTTTAAAGCCTTAAATACTCTGGGCCTAGTTTATCTGAAGGACTACTGGTACTCTTGTATGAACCTGCCCATTCGTTTGAAATCTGCCTTGGAGTCCCTTCTCTGTGGTCCCCTGCTTCTTAAAGTCCGGTCAGTCTAACGTTAATACTGCGTGAGGGCTGGCCCCAGGTGTTTTTGCACACTAGGCGAGGATACCTTCTGGTGCCCCCCCCCTTCGGCTTTGAAACGGAGATGAGCATCGCAACCCTAGAGTCGGATTCGACTGGCTTTCGAGCAAGGGAACCTTTACTCCCTAGTAGAGGTTGACTGGTTTGAAGGGGGCAAGGTCTGGGCCTCAAATCATGCCGCCGCTCTCTTTTCCCCACAACTTAGCCTGAGTGTGTGATTGGACCAAGTGGAGATGAACACTCCATCAACCCCACTCCCATACTGGAGACTCCCCGTGAATCTCCAAATGCATCTGACAATCCACAGCTTTCTGGAGTTCTCCCGGGATCACAGCATACAAAGATCAGTTCCCGGGGGGGGGCCTGCACTGGAGTGGGGAGGGCTTTTCTTTGGCCTGGTTCCCATCTAAGGTCCACTCCCTCCCCAGATCTCCAGGAATTTCCCATCCGGGAGGTGGCAACCCTGGGACAGGCATAGCCTGTTATGATCCCCGCCTTCCTCCCTTCTAAGAGCTAAAAGCTTATTCCCACACACACACCACATGACTTACTTCTTGCCGGGACAGAACAACAAGCCCTTGAATGGGGAGGGAGGGTGCGGGGTTCAAATTTACCCTCCTTCCGTGGAATATGGATGACGGCCAAGCCCAAAACGGCAATAGATTTGGCCCACGAGCTTTACCTAAAGAGGGCAGGGGGTCCGCCGGGCCAAGGGCGGGAGAGGAAGCCCAGAGAAGGAGCCGCCAGGAAGAGACCCAGCCTTTGCCTGCGCTTCGAGGAAGGTCGTCCACTAAAGCCAGACAAGCAGGCTGGAAACAGCCTGCCAAGGGTCCCGAGCAGAGGAGTGGGACGAGAAATCCTGGAGGGATTTTGAAACTGTTTAATACCAAACTTCCCATCAAAAAAAGCACACGATTGTGGCGCTTCTCTCTCTCCCAGCAAGACTGAAAACCGCATTCCCCACCCCCGCAGTGGCTTACTTGCAAGTAATCCTTATCGGGATCTGGCTGCAAGGCTTTTTGCCTCTCTGTGGTCTCTCTGGCCATGATGCAAGAGCAGAGCCGCCCCTCCCCCCGCTCGGCCTCTCCAGCCTCGCTCACTTTAACCCTTCCCGTGGTGCAAAAATTGAGAAAAGCTGCCTCCTCTGCCACTGCCTCCCCCCACGAGGTTCCGCGGCCGAACTTCAGCCAGGCTGCCCGAGGAGTCAAAGACACAGCCCTCTAATGCAGCTGGACGGGGCTGCTCAGGAGCAATGCCCCCTCTCAGCTGCTGAGTCTTGTGAGCAAAAATTCTACTTTGTGAGCTGCTGGCATTAAACTTGTAAGTGAGCAATTTGGCTGCGGAGGGGAGGAGGGGGCGCTGGCCTGGCCGGCTTCCCGGGTTCCAGCAGGGGGGGCCTGGCCGCCACACCTGGGGGATGCAGTGGAAGTGCCGGGGGTCGGGCAGGGGGTAGGCACTCTGGTAGAGGGTGGGCGGCAGCGGCGGCACCTCTGGCGGGCTGCCCAGCGGCCAGGGGCGACAGGCAGTACTGGGAGCCGAAAGGCAGGAAGGAGGCCTTGAGGAGCAGCAGGGTGGGCAGCAGGGGCGGGTGCAGCTGTGAGGAGGAGGCGGCCATGCCATGTTGGCACACGCACAGCAGGCTGGCCTTGTGCGCCACCGACATGGCCCCCAGCGCGGCTGGGCAGGCACCCCTGGAGGCGGCCAAGAGCCCATGGAGCGTGTTGCGGGGCCTGGGGGAGGCAGGGGAACTTTTTGCTGCCATTTCTCGGCGGTGCAGGAGGCGCTGCAGCTGTTACACTTTAAAGAGAGCCTTTAAAGAGCACTGAAGCAGCATGTGTCCAGAAAGTCATGCGGGAGGGCAGGCGAAGAGGCGTGGCTGGGCAGGCACCCCTGGAGGCGGCCAAGAGCCCATGGAGCGCGTTGCGGGGCCTGGGGGAGGCAGGGGAACTTTTTGCTGCCATTTCTCGGCGGTGCAGGAGACGCTGCAGCTGTTACACTTTAAAGAGAGCCTTTAAAGAGCACTGAAGCAGCATGTGTCCAGAAAGTCATGCGGGAGGGCAGGCGCGCCCCCAATGGCCCCGCGCTATAGGCGACAGTCTAGCTCGCCTAGTGAGCGAGCCGGCCCTGGGTGAGGCAGTGGAATCTGTTATTAAAGACAGAATTTAGTTAGCACACAGATGAGCAAAAGCTATTGAGGAAGAATAAGCATAGATTCTGTAAGGGAAGATCTTATCTCATTAACCTTTTAGAGTTCTTTGAGGAGGTGAACAAACATGTGGACAAGGTAAACCTAACAGATGTTGTTTACCTAGAGTTCCAGAAAGCTTTTGATAAAGTTCCTCATCAAAGGCTCCTAAGTAAACTCAGCAGTTATGGGATAACAGGACAAGTCCTCTTGTGGATTAAAAACTGGTTAATTAGCAGGAAACAGAGAGTGAGTACAAATACAAATACAATACCTTTATTGGCATAAGTAGAGTGAGTATAAATGGACAGTTCACAGTGAAGAGTGGTAAGCGGTGGGGTACTGCAGGGGTCAATATTAGATCCAGTGCTTTTTAACTTGTTCATTAATGATTTGGAGTTGGGAGTAAGCAGTGAAGTGGCTAAGTTTGCGGATGACACTAAGTTGTTCAGGGTGGTGAGGACCATGAAGGATTATGAGGTGCTCCAGAGGAATCTTTTGAGGCTGGGCAAGTGGGCATCACTGTGGCAAATGAGGTTCAACGTGGGCAAGTGCAAACTAATTCATGTTGGAGCCAAAATCCCTACTATAAATAGACTTTGTTGGGGTCTGAACTGGCAGAGACTGACTAGGAGAGAGATCTTGGGGTCGTGGTAGATAACTCACTGAAATTATTATTAGGAAGGGAACTGAAAATGAATCAGCCAGTATCATAATGCCCCTGTATAAATCGATGGCGCGAACCCATTTGGAATACTGTAAACAGTTCTGGTCACCATACCTCAAAGAAGATATTATAGCATTGGAAAAGGTGCAGAAAAGGTCAACTAAAATGATTAAGGGGATGGAACACTTTCCGTATGAAGAAAGGTTAAAGAAGTTAGGGCTCTTTAGCTTGGAGAAATAACGATGGAGGGGTGACATGACAGAGGTTTACAAAATTATGCATGAGATAGAGAAAGAAGCACTTTTCGCCCTTTCCCACAATACAAGGGCACTCAATGAAATTAATGAGCAGTGGGTTTAGAACAAATAAAAGGAAATACTTCTTCACCCAAAGAGTAATTAACACGTGGAATTTCCTGCCACAGGAAGTGGTGGTGGCTACAAGCGCAGACAGCTTCAAGAGGGGATTAGATAAACATATGGAGCAGAGGTCCATCAATGGCTATTAGCTGCAAGGTAGAGATGGAATACTATGTCTGGGGCAGTGATGCTCTGTATAGTTGGTGCTTGGGGAGCAACAGTGGTAGGGCTTCTGGAGTTCTGGCCCCACTGGTGGATCTCCTGATGTCACCTGGTTTTTGGCCACTGTGTGACACAGAATGTTGGGCTGCTGGCCTGATCCATCATGGCTTCTCTTATGGTCTCCAGACTACAGATTGGTCCCCCTGGAGAAAATGGCTGCCCAATAGCCTATTCCAAAACATAGGTTAAGGGACAGAAAGCTGCACAGGAACAGGCAGTAGATGCAGAGTGTTGGACTGGATCCAACATGGCTTCCTTTATGTTCTTATGAAGGGAGGTGGATAGTGACTTTTCTGTTATGATGCAATGCCTCTGCATCAGCCTTCCTCATGGATCCTGTCTAATACCTTTGCTGAAGTTCTCAAGGTTAATATTCTCAAGCAGGCAGAGGTAGGGTTGACAGGCCTGACCTGGCAACCAGCAGGAGACTGGGGTGGTGGTTGTTAGTGATGGTGTGATGTCACTTTCCAGGGAAGCACTGGAAATGATTACATGCCTTTCTTGGAATCACCATAAATGCTATGATAAAACCATAGAGTTTTCAGAGATTTATAGGGAGGCGTGATGTCACTTCTGGGTCCAACGCTTCTGGGTTTTCTCAGAAATGACACCAAATTGTCAGCCGAAAGGCCATTTTTAATTTTTTTACCCTAATGCCACTCAAAGTGGCCGTGAGAAAGAGAGCTGGAGGTGGGGGATTCTCTGCCCTGATCAGGGAGCTGGCAAAGGAATGGATTAACAGTTGCCATGAGAGTGGTTTCAGAATGAAACAGAAAATAAGGTCAGTTTTGACTGAGCCATTATAGCAGCAAATATGTACACGTTTGCTTGTGTTTAAGAAGAAGCCTGCTCCCAATAAGAAATCATGAAAGGAGCTTGAAGCTGCAGCTGCAACATCCTTCATGGCTGGCATTTTAGGTGCCAAGTTTCATCAGGCATTTGTATGGTTTGTCATTTAATCCACTGAAATATACTTGCAGCTGGTATTGTGCTAAGCTTTTACATTAATTTTCATTGGTATTGTTGATTTTTTAAAAAAATTAATATGTGTTTTGATTGTAGTTAGCAACTTTGAGAAAACTGAGTATTGTGTTCAGTTTGGGGCACTACAGTTTAAGGATATAGACAAGCTGGAACGTGTCCAGAGGAGGGCAATGAAGATGGTGAGGGGTCTGGAGACCAAGTCCAGTGAGGAAAGGTTGAAGGAGCTGGGTATGTTTAGCCTGGAGAGGAGGTGATATGATAACCATCTTCAAGTACTTAAAGGGCTGTCATATAGAGGATGGTGCAGAGTTGTTTTCTGTTGCCCCAGGAGGTCGAACCAGAACCAACAGGTTGAAATTAAATCAGAAGAGTTTTCAGCTAAACATTAGGAACCGTCTGCCAGCACCACGCCTGCAGCATCAAACCTGAGTCCCGAGACCACGACCCCTCTGCCAGCCCTGCGATGTTCAACCAGGGAACATCGCAAGCCAGCGTACTTTGAAGACTATGTCTGTTAAGGTGCTTTGGAACTTAGGGGGGAGGGGTGTTATATATTGGGATTGAATCCTCCCTGATTTAATCACCCCAGAGACTGGCTGAGCTTGGAGCACAAGAACAATAGCTGACCAGGACTCTGGAATAAACCAATCAATTAGTAATGTTATGTAAATGGCCTATCACTGGGAGTGGGGTGTGTTTGTGTGTGGCAATTGCGTGCTATTTAACAGAGCTGAGGCTCTGGAGTCTTGTAGGTTTGCTGAAATCACTGAATAAACCTGAGCTGATCACCGCCATGCATCTAGAACCCAGTATTTAATAGGCTAGATGGCCATCTGACAGCAATGCTGATTCTGTGAACTTAGGCAGATCATGAGAGGGAGGACAGTAAGGGTTGCATCAGTGCTTAGTTCTCTTGGCCCTTTCTTACACGCCCAGGGAAATGCCAATCACCATTTTGGGGTCAGAAAGCAATTTTTCTCCAGGCTAGTTCGGATGGAGATCCTGGAGGTTTTTTGACATCTTCTGGGCATGGAACAGGGGTCACTGGGGGTGTGGGAGGGAGGTATTTGTGCATTTCCTGCATTGTGCAGGGGGTTACACTACATGACTTTGGAAGTCCCTTCCAACTCTATGATTCTTGGAGGGTTAGAAAAGTGCAAATACTTTTATTAAATAAAATAGTTTCTGATTTTATTGCACCAGAAGTGACCTATGAATGATCTGTTATGGCTGTGAAAAAAGATTCCCTTGCAAATGTTAAACAGCAGAACAGATAAGCAGCCACTGCAACAAGCAGCCCCTTCCCGTGCATGTTTACTCGAAAATAAGTCCCAGAGGAGCTCAATGGGGCTTACACCAAAGTCCAGGGTGCCTCAAGTCTCACTGCAGCCCTGAACCCTCTCATTGTTAGGAGAAGAGCATCAACAGTCTAACATGCCTCCTGTGATTCTAAATCACTTGCTATAAATATGCAAGTTCAATCACTTAGTATCAGATGGCAGGCATCCTTGGTCAGCGTTCCAGGCTCTTCTGGCAAAAATCACCAAGGTTAAAGGCATTTACTTTGATTAATTATCTGTATATAGCTACAGATACAGCTTGCAGAATGCTGACAGCATGAAAAAGATAGAAAAGGTTTTCTTTGGCTTGAGATATACTTGGGATTCAAGGTGTTGGGTATTTGTGGATCTGACTCTCCTGTCTTGGTTCCTCCTTGTGGGAGGTATGTGGAGAATGGGCAGGACCGGGGAAGGAAGAGTGCTTTCCACCCTCTGCCCCCGCATTCGAAATTATATACTGCACATTTTTTAGAGTAGGCTGAAAGGACATCCAGGTTCCTAATGCACATTCTGCTTCACCACAAAGGTGCATGGCTGATCTACCTGCCTGGTCATGGTCCCTTAGAAACTGACTTGGGAAATTCAGATCCTGTTGCCTACCTGTTCTCTGTGGCTTGAACCTCCATTTGTGGCTTCGATTTCTTCCTTCTTCCAACTTCTTGAAGCATTCCCCAAGGCCTGATAAATGGAGAACTGTTTTGTCCCAAATCTGTAGCAATAGAAGAATGAAGAAGCAGCTAGAATTGTTCAGGGTGTTTTTTAAAAAAAATTATTTAGAAGCCCATCCGAATTGACCCTGACCTGGGTGGCCCAGGCTAGTCTGATCTCGGAAGCTAAGCAAGGTTGGCTTTGATTGGTACTTTAATGGGAGACCACCAATTAGGTCTAAGGTTGCTACGCAAAAGGCAGGCAATGGCAAACTACCTCTGTTTGTCTCTTGCCTTGAAAACCCTACAGGGTCGCCGTAAGCTGGCTGTGGCTTGATGGCACTTTCCTCCTCCTCCTCCACCACCGCAACCTGAGGCCCTAAACTGTAGTTTACTTAGCTTGCACATCAATCCAGCTGTGTGTTTCTTTCATCTGCTTCCCAAAGCGGGTCTGTAGTGTGTGCAGAGAATGGAAGAAGATGCTAACTGCATCTCTTTCTCTGTACCTCTCTGCAGTGTATGTGGATTGTCAGAAATATATACATTAGAGATATGCACATACAAATATACACGAATGCATTCCTGGCAGCGGAATTCTTTGGCATGATAGCACAGTGCCCTCTTTAGAAGGCCATCAATAATTAGGAATAAGGTGCCTTTTCTTTCACAGGCTTGACATGAAGGCACAGCTCATTAATATTTGCAAGATGATTAATGCCATTTTCTTAAGCACACAGGAAGCAGTTGCCCTTCAACACCAACAAAAGAGGAATAGCTCTTCAGACTGAAGTTGGCAGTCTTAAATTCTGTGCGACATGTGGTAGCTATTTGACCATACTCATTGCATCAATAGATTCTAAAAAATGTACTCAACTTAATTAGTCAGTTAACTCAATCCAGCAATGAAGAGAGATGAAAAATCGCTGGGAACCCATTTATAATCCTCCGGTACATCATACTGAAGAGCCACAGCACAGAAACTGCAGGAGAGGAACCAAGAAGCACGCTGCTGGAGATGAGCCTCCATTCTGTGCCACTCAATATTTGGAATCCTAATTGCTTATAAGCAATGCCTAACAGCACGGGGGCCAAGAATCTGAGAGCATATATCTGTATGCCAGAGATGGTTTATATTATATTAATAGTGGTATTGAATGGTAAAGGGGGAAAGAAAGATTTGTCCATTTAATGCTCTTTTTTGTTTTAGTTTAAAAAAACAACAGGTTAGGAATAGGTCTGTGATCAGATGCCTATATGACTACTTAAAGGTTTTTCTATATTCTGATTACCAGATCATGGTACCTTCTCTTTCCTGAATCCTTGTAAAGCCACTGTGGTATAGTGGTTAGAGTGCTGGACTACGATCCGAGAGACCCAGGTTCAAATCCCCACTGTAGCCTAACCTACCTCAAAGGGTTGCTGTAGTGAGGATAAAATGGAGATGGGGAAATTATTCTGAAAGCAGATTTGGGGATTGGGGGTTTATTGGGGTTAAATTTGAGGTATATTGGGGATAAATACTGAGGGATAATATTGGGGATAAATTTGAGGTATAAGTACTAAAATAAGTCAAAATGTGCCTGTATACCATGGCATGGGGAAGGCAGGAGTACTTCACATTGGCGCATAAACTACCTCAGACTAGAGGAAGGCATTTAGCTTTGTTCAGTGGAATGGGAGGAGACTAGCCACATTAGAATGTTCAAAATGACTCACATTCATACATTGGTCCCTGCCACACGAGGGGAGGGGGAAGCGTGGGCAAAGTGTGGCTTTTGAAAGCCGCACCAAAATAGACACGTGGCGGCGGGATCATGCAGATGCCGGGGAGACCGGGGAGAAAGCTACGAGACAGAGATGGAGGCTGCCGAACTGCGCATGTATGAGCATGCGTAGTTCGGCCGGGGGTCTTGGATGCGCCGGCAGAAGGACACGCCAGCAATCCCACGACCGCGCTTGATGCGGCCGTGCTGGTAAGTCTACCTCTGTAGGTGGTTTATTTTAGATGCAGCTTTTCAGCCTGAAGGGCAGGATTGGGGATGGGTGCGCAACATTTCCCAGATGTTGTGGTGGGATCATGCCCGTTTGCTGCACCCCCGATCCGTCCCTCTCCCGGCCCAAAACCTTTCATGTGACGGAGGCCATTGTCTCAGGAATCCTTACTGCAACCAGGGCCAGAGCTTGTCTGGAGGTTTGGGATTGGGTGCTACCAATATATGCAGATGACACCCAGCTCTGTCTTTCATTATCCAGACCTCCAGATGCATCTGGCTTGATTCTGAAGCAATGCTTTCAAGACATGATCAGGTAGCTGTGGCAGAATAAGCTGAAGCTGAACCTCTAAAGACAGAAGTGATGTTGGTTGGGAAGGCTGATATTCTAGAGGGACTGAATCTACTTGTCCTAGATAAAGTGATGTTGGCTTTTTCAGAGCAAGTTAAGAGACTGGGGGTGCTTTGAAAAGCCGCTTGGTAGGATGCCCTAGGTGAGTCAAGCAAGACACATGGTAGCAAGTTGCCCCGTGGTTACTACCAGGCCTGTCCCCATGAATCCCCTTCTCAAAGGCCAAAACAGCCCTGGAAAGGGCCCTGCTCCTCCCTCTGCCTTTTATTGACAGAAACCAAGACTTGAAGACTGGTAATACAGTTTTGGTTGCTTAGCAACACACTGAGGACAATCAGCCCTTAAAACTATAGGAACTGGTTTTATTATTTGAGGGATGTGTGGGGGATTATCAGATTTGTCTGATAATGTCTGGGTTTTTTCTCAGATTTGTAGAAAGATGTCTTTTCTGTTCATGGCCCCAATCTCCAGATTTAAGTACCCATAGGTGGGGCCACATTGTGGATTAGATATATTGATACATTAAATAAGAACAGTTGATTTTCACTCTCCCAAGCTTTTACTTCCTGATAACCATGCTTTCCTTAGATAAAATATAACTTTTACATTTCTTCTCTTTTTTCCTTCTAAACACCCTGCCATGTTTAGAGTCAAGTTCTCTATTTTAAATTCTTGGTACTTGAGAAATATGAACCCAGACCTTATGCCAAGGATGATATACAGAAGGAGCTTCTCTGTAGAGAGTCTTTTTGGGTTTTCAGATTAAGATCTTACACTCCACCCCCTTGGGCTAAATCAAACACTGGAATTGTCCTGTTTCTTATGAAAACTGTCACTTTCCTCCTGTTTGTGTATTGCTATGGTATTCATTTACAGTGTTTTTAATGGGATGTCACAACTATTCATTTAATGTTTCCTCTTTTTCTATTTATCTCTTTTGAGACCCTAAATGTAATGCAATACTAATAGACTGAGGTTCCTTAAGAAACAATGTAGGAGTGTTAAGCAGCTGTTTTCCATTTGTCTTTTACCCCCGATAAATATTGTTAATAACATCTATTTCCTTACTGACAAGAGAGAGAATTATATGTTTTAGAATGGAGAGTACTTGACCTTGATTGTTTGTTGGGTGAGGGTTTTTTTGCTAACAAATGATACCTAAGTATTGCAATTTAAGTAATTAATGGTGTTACTAAACAGCTATGATTCCTTGTAGATGCTCTACCAGTTTCCTTTACTGAAGAAGGGACCAGATCACCAAAACATGGGAGTCACCCAGAAGCCCTATCTTGTTTGCACTTTGGACACTGCGCAGATTTTGATTCATTCTACTTATAAATTTTCCTTGGACTTTTATCTTGTGAGGGTTTTCTGTATTCCATTTTGATACTGGTTGGAGATAACTATTTTTTGTACTGAATGTCTCATATGGAATATTGGAAATAACTAATACATTACAAGAACACTTTGAGTATATATAATAATTTTCATTTTTGCACTGTATTTCACAGTGGTTGTTTTATTCATTTATTTATCTATTTATTATTTATTTATTTTTCACATTTGTATCCCGCCCTCCCCGATGGGCTCAGGGCGGCTAACAGGGGCAGGGTAATTAACCGTGCCATAGTTAAAACATATAAAACATATTAAAAACATTGACACTAAAACAATGGTGCTCAATCAATTACTGATCTCATATGTCCAGGGTGGAGTCTGCACAGTTCCAGGTGATACTCCCATGATTTATTTTTTTTTGCTGCTGCGTTGTCTTCACCATGATTCCTCTGATAGTAATGTTTAGAGTCATAGCATGAAATAAAAATTTGTTTCTTGAGCACATAAGTATGACAATTTGAAAAATCCATTGTGAATGAAGAAAATGGTGACTTGGTAGAGTTGAGTAGGTGAGGTGTCTAGAAACTGGATCACTACCGCTTTGTGGGATCACCTACCACCACTGCTATTATTTAACCCCCCATGCTAAAAACAAGGTTTCAGAGACCATATTAGCCCTGTCGTACCAAAACCCAGACTTGAAGCACCTTAAAGACTAACATGTTTTTATTGTAGCATGCATGGACTAAAGGTCATATAAACTCTGACTCTAAATTGTACTAGTTGATCTTTGGAAGCTAGATGGTGAGTACAAAAAGATCTAACAACAAAAAAAGGTAACAGTACTGTGAATATACCCACATACCTAATCTCTTTACTCAGATTTTTAAGTAAGGAGTTTCAACTTTCATAGTTGTTTTGTGGTCTGCTCTTAGCCTGAGAACAGTTTTATCTACAGCATTCTGGACTGCTCTTTTTGATTTATGCTACTTTTATGCCCTGGCATGTTTTTATTATCTTGACTTTTTTTTAATTTACTTGTTAGTATTGTTTTAGTTGTCAACCACCTTCAGCAGGTTCCAGAGAAGAGGCATACACATGTTCTAAATGAATACAAAAAATGGAAAACACATGATGACATACAAAATATAACACAATCACCCGCAACCAGGTAATTAAACCCACATGTGAGGCTCCCCAAAACATCTTGAACATAGAGGTCTTTTCCCTTCAAAGTGGCAAAGAATCAGGTCCAAGATTTTTTCAGTCTCAAGATACTTAACTAACAAATGAAACAATTCACCAGATAATGGAAAACCAAAATCCTTAATCTCTCTCTCAATTTTTTTTGCCATTGGTTGTTTCTGCCAGTTCACAAGGTTCTGCTTTTTAATTGCCTATTAAGCCAATGTCTTCCAATCTACCTTGAAAAAAAACCTTTTTATGATGGCATGCCCTTTTCTGAATAGTATACAGTGGTGTAATTACAAACTAAACGAATCCAATTGAAACACATGCAGACCATTTCTTTATCAATTGGGATAACTAAGGAAAGGCTGCAGGGATGAAGCTGCAGCCCTTGACTATCTGTGATGTGGACTAAGAATGTCTGATTGGTTCTGAGCAAATGAATCAAATATGCTTATCTCAAATTCCAGGGTCAAAGCTCTAGTTAGGAAGCACTATTAATTATTTTCAAAAGCTCATTAACATCCCCATTCTTTAGTCTGTGGTCTCCCTGTCCTGAGAATAATTTAAATCCCCAAGACTATTCAAGTGTATCCTCATCACAATACCATCTCTTTGAATAGTAGAAATAGTTGAATAATAGTGCAAAATACTTTTTTTGGAAATTTCATACATGCATATTGCTTGTTGTGTCACAGTTGGCTTTATCGACAAGTGATGACTTAACTGAACACTTGCTTTTGCAGAGATATCAAGTTCTATGAAATCTTGAGGCATTCACATGTGATGACTAATTCCCAGGGGTCATTTCGTAGAAAAAGAGGTGCAGAAGCTCATTAGCATAACTCATTTGCATATGCCACACCTCCTGACATCACCGGAAGTGTGTCAGAACGCAACACCCACCACTCACGCTCCACTGGACTGTTTTGGATTGCTAGCTATTGGGGGGGGGGAACGTGCAGATCTGTCCTCACAGAGGAGGGAGAGCTTGTACCCGAGTAAAACTTGGTCTTAAAGGTGCCACTGGACTGTTTTGGACCGGGGTTGGGGGGGAGGGCTCTGCAACTTACTTGGCTGCTTCTTGCTCTGACTGAGGGCTGCTGGGAGCAGGGGGTAGGGCTTGTTGCATGTGCCGCGCCCCCGGGCTCTTTACTGCCGGAGCTCCGCTCCTGTGCGCTCCTGCAGGAAATGACCCCTGCTAATTCCTCACTTTGTTATAGAGCAAGCCCTGCTTTTACCAACCAATCTCTTGCAGGTTATCACACTTTGGGCTTACATTTTTATTTCCAATAGATCTTTGTTTGAAATCCTCCTCATTGAGTTGCAGAACTGAAGATGTCTATTGTCATCTGTCTGTTCTGCTACTCCTTCCACACAAAACGCTGATCCAGTGGCCAGCCCCCAAAAGCCCAGCTTCTCATGACAACACCGCCTTCACAATGGGTAAACAAAAAAGATCACACAGCAGTATAGTAGTAACAACAATGGGAAAGGGCTGTGAAGCAGGACACAATAGAACCGGTAACAATGTTGGACAAATACAATGTGTGCAGTACATGAATATAATCATTGAACAATAAAGCACAATAATTCTAAATATGAATCTTCTGATATACAGTGAAATTCTCTTTCCGAAATAGTTCTTTCCAACAAAGAATACTGATATTGAAGACTTCATTTCGATAATCTCCCACAAGAAAATTACTATTATAAGTATTTCAAAGGCATAAGGTTCCAGAAAACTGTATAGCTTCAGACTACTAATGTAGAAGGAACTGCCCTTCCAGGGTATTCAAAGAGGTTTGTAGTAGCAATTGTATTTCTACTGATGGGCCACCAGTAACACTTTTAAGAAACCACTCTGTATTAATGCTGTGCTGATCTAGCCTAGACCAGCTCAACATTAATACAGAATGGTTTCTAAGAAGGAAGGATAAATATGTACTCAATAAATAAATAGTGGCAGAGAGAGAGAGAGAAAGACTCATGCCAAGCATGAACAAACACAGGCCAGAGCCATATCAGAACCTACACTGTGGTGGTGATGGCAGTGATGGCAAAAAATGCACACAGGCACATATAGGTAAGGTAATTGGTACTACTTAGAAATCAGATTAACTATAACACCATTAGCCAAAATATGGTTAATTGTCTCATTATTACAAACTCAGTACAGTGTGAGATGTATGAATATAAGAGATAAAGGATGTGTGAAAACTGGGCCTCCTGAGAGGATCTGGGCATTGTAAAGCAAGTCTTTCAGTTCAGGATTACCTCTTTATATCAACATCTGTCCTTAGGTAGCATTGCAGGCTTATCATGTTTCACTTATGTTTCACGAGGCATTATATGAAATACAGGTGTCCTGTTAGGAGCTATTTTATGTCAAATGTTTTAATATTTCTGAGTGGACTTTATTGGAAACTTTATTGTGCAGTCCATCATTCAAGATAGCTACTGTTAAAATGTCCAAGCAGATATTGTACCTATTAATTTGTAAGGGTGCTAGAGGCAAATGCAGCCACAGAACTCTAGGAGGTGTTACTTTAACAAATGAAATGTTAATTCAACAAGTTCATGTAGGGAGCCTTGTGTCATGGAGAAAGCTGGCACAGATTCCAGAATGGGCAATATCGTTTTTCTGGCATTCAGTGGCAAAGGCACTCCAGTAAATGTAGTATGAAGGCAAGTGAAAAGCAAAACTGAGCACAGTTTGAGTAGCCTGTACTGCAACTTGAACAGTACTGTCAACACCTTTCCTGGTGCCTGTCAAATATTTTTAGGAAGTAGATGGGCCAAGTGGGGCTCAGCAAGGTTTCAGAATGGCCACTGGAGATTGGATTGTCTGTGCAGATTTTTTTTAAAGGTTGGTATGGCAGCAGCTGCCACCACAAAGAAAGATCTTCATTGTGTGACTCAAGGTAAAGTGTGGCAGCCATTTTATGACTGACTTCGCCTCCTGCAGCCACCATTTTGCAACCACCATCATGCAGCCGCACCTACCACCCTCCGTCAGAATTCCAAAGGTGCCCATAGGCTCAAAACCATCCATTAATAGTATGCAATAGTTTAAAAAAGACACATCATTAAATAAAAACAAAACTTGCAATTTCTCCCCTTCTGTCTTGAAAAAAATGCACCCTAGTTGAATTAATGTTACCTGAATTCATTAAATCTTCTTTTAACATTTCCATGAATCTCATGTTGGCAAGACAAAAGTCCTTCAGTTTCAGTTCCTCTTAGTATCTCATATCACACAGCACATATTTCGGAGCTACTTCTTAGGTAATGTCTGCCATTTGAAAGCCAATGGAAATGCTTCTGCTTGGCAGCAAAGGCATTAAGAGTCATTTTACGAGTGCATACTTTGTAACTGCTGCACAAAGGCTCACAGCAGCATGTTCAGATGCTTCCACATGGCTGCTACAGTGAAAGAACTGGTGCTAATGTTACTTCTGAAAAAGCCGTTCAGACTGCTGAGCTAGCATCCTATGGTGTTGATAGGTTCTTTAGATGATGCAATTGGAACTCCTTAATAGCCCTGCTACCTCTCAGTGGCATCTTCAGAGTGTGATGGAGAAGTTCCCCCCAAGCGTACCAACTTTATGTGCTAGACCTGAAGCTTCTGGAAAGCCAAACTTGATGCTAGGAGCAAACTATATGTGACCAGTGAGATCTATGATTAGGCTCTCCCATTTTTAAAAAAAGGTTAAGTGTTACAGGACAGGTCCAGAACAGGGCTGTCATATTGGGGGAGAAGGATGCCCATTCCTTCTTATACTAACTTCCTGATCTTCATTCTCCCATCCATAGGCCTATTGGCCCTGTGGGGAAAATATGCAAGAACAAAGGTGGATCCTACCAGAAAGTTTGAAACTGTCCTACAACTTAAGGAAGAAGTGCCACTTAGACTGGAGGAAGTTCCTTAGGCTGAAGGAAAGCTCCTTGGAGGATTCTACCCCGTTGAATTTCAGCTCCTCTCCCCATGGCTTTTTTGCTCTTAAAACTCATTGGAAATCTTTATCTGCCATGACCCTTAGATGTCCTTTAAATGGAGCACAGAAGCAGGCAACGAAACATCAAAGATGACGAGAACGTCATTGAGAACATGATTGCCAGCCAAACTTACCTTGATCAAACTCATCATATACACACACAAGTTCTCTTGACCTCTGCAAAGTATAGAATTGCCGAATCACTTTGTTGTTGTTTGACATTCACCTCAAATACCATGCCAGGAAGCTTTGCATCGATGCAGTAGTTGCTTGTGCTACAGGATCATGCTTCTGTAAATAAGCAACATGTTGCAGCTTGCAGTTCCTTTTGTGCTTGTGCAGTTGGAGGACTAGATGTTCTAGCTCACTGGAGGTGACACATATCCCCCAGGGTCATGGCCACATCATTAAAGTGACCTGTTTGTTAAACACAGAATCACTTTCAGTTCACCTCTCTGTTTTTGCTGACATATTCAGATGCATCATTAATCAGTTTGAGACATTGCTACAAATTTATGCTGCCTTCACTTTTAGTAGTCAATACAGGCACCACATGCCAGGACAGGAATACTGTAATGTAAAGCCCTGAGATGCATCTCTTTTAATCATGTGTATATGGGAGGGACTACAGTTCCCATGAGGCCATCTAAGAACAAAGTGATCTGGGTTAGGACAGTGCAACAGTCACTGACGGACACCAAATAATGCTGTTGGAAGAGATACAGAGACACCAAAGCAATACGCCTCATCTTACAAATGTCAAATATTTTTAACAATTTTTAAATTGGATGCAGTGGCAGATGACCGGGCCGGGGGGGGGGGGGTACGGACGACAGCAAACAAGGGGATCAGCAACTGTTACAAAGCAGTATGCAACCACATGTTTGCCATCTTTTTCCTGTAGCTGGACACATATTAGTATGCATGGAGCTGCCTCATACTTTGGGTTTCAGGTAAAGGTCTTTCGCATTCCCTACTACGGTAGGGAACTACTTGATCCTACCTGATCCTTTTGCCTGAAAATTGAACCTGGGACCTTTTGCATGCAAAGCTGATACGCTACCACTGAGCCACACCCCTCCCCCACACCTATGAGGGGTTCAGAGGCAGAGACGGTAGCAAATGTTCAGCTTTATGACTGCTGCCCAAGAGCAGAACATGACACAAATTGATGGGCGGTGACCATTCCTGATATTTTCCCATTGATACAGATGGTGCACTTGAATTTAGTTAAGAGTGTATTCGGAGGTTGGGATACTTCAGGCTACAAGGATCAGGCTCCCAACCTTCGATGGGGCTCCATTGATGCCTACGTCGGGTGTGAAGAGTCTGGGGGTGTTCCTGGATGCCTCCCTCTCCATGGAGACCCAGGTCACCACCAATGCCAGGTCTGCCTTTTTCTATCTGAGGCAGATCAGGCAGTTAAGAACATAAGAACATAAGAGATGCCAATGTTGGATCAGGCCAAAGGCCCATCCAGTCCAACACTCTGTATCACACAGTGGCCAGAAATACCAGGTGCCATCAGGAGGTCCACCAGTGGGGCCAGGACACTAGAA
>NW_015169217.1:322707-333960 GCF_001447785.1 Gekko japonicus
GTCACTTCCAGACTGGATTATTGTAACTCTCTCTACATGGGGCTGCCCTTGATTCTGCTCCAGAAGTTGCAGCTAGTGCAGAATGCGGCAGCGCAGGTGTTGACAGCGACGCCTGTGTGGGCTTGTATCCACCCTTTGCTGCGTGAACTGCACTTGCTGCCTATTGAATTCCGGATCTGTTTCAAGGCTGGTGCTTACCTTTAAAGCCCTATACGGCCAGGGACCAGCATACCTACGAGATCACCTCTCCCCATACCAGCCCTGGAGGCCACTGAGGTCAACAAGCCAACATCTTTTAGTGGTCCCCGGCCCCAGGGGCATCCAATTAGCCTCGACCAGGGCCAGGGATTTTTCAGCCCTGGCCCCCGCATGGTGGAATGAGCTCCCTTATGAGATCAGGGCCCTGCAGGACTTATTGCACTTCCGCAGGGCCTGCAAGATGGAGCTCTTCCACCGGGCATTTGGTCGAGGCAGCAGACCCCTCCAAAAAGCTTTTTAAGCTTTTTTGGCCATTTGTCCACCAGTGGCCTGATCCTGATTGGACATCTGATTAGACACTGAATTGCTTAACATTTGACCTCCTTGTTTACATGGTATTTTATGACATAATATTATTGTGTGTAAATTGTTATTTTAATTGTTGTACACCGCTCTGAGCCTGTTTGGGAAGCGCAGTATATAAATCTAATAAAATAAATAAAATAAAGTACTGGCACAGCTGTCCTTGAAAAAGAGCAGTTTGTGTCAGAGCTCTCTCGGCCCCATCCACCTCACAGGGTGTCTGTTGTGGGGAGGGGAAGAAGTTTGTAAGCCGCTCTTAGACTCCAAGTGAAGGGCGGGGTATAAATCCAATCTCTTCTCTTCTTCTCTTCTCCTTGTTTACATGGTATTTTATGACATAATATTATTGTGTGTAAATTATTATTTTAATTGTTGTACACCACTCTGAGCCTGTTTGGGAAGGGCAGCATGTAAATCTAATAAAATAAATAAAAGTATAAGCTCATCATAACTTTTGTTTAGATCTGCTTATGAGGACTACTTCATAAAGTCTGCAATATATTTATTGGCACTATACTTATTTCAGTAAGTATTCACAATACATTTGGCTATATTTTCTGCATGTATCAAGAAATATGCCTGAGGACTAGGTTTGCCATTTGCCCACACATAGCAGGCAAACCTCTGCCCCACTCCCCTGCCCTTGATGATTCCAGAAGCTGGAGAAAAAATAGGGAGGGGGAAATGGTGACTCTTCAGGAATTCCCCAAAATTCTATGGTAAGATCAGAAAGACTGAAGGTATTCCTAGGTCATCAGAGCATTGCCTGGAAGTGATGTCACATTCTTCAGAGCGCCACCTAGAAGAGAGGTCATCTTCTATGATGCTGTAGAAATTTACCCAGTTACTATGTTCCTTACCATAGAGATTGGGGAAATTCACAGAGGATATGACCTAAAACTTTGCCCTCCCCCGACACTGTGACGAAATCTCCTGGCATTTGCCAGTGCAGGGATAGCAACCCTCCTGAAGAATTGAGTACGTGGATATGACTGTCTAAGTTGGCCCACTGCTCAAAGGACTAAAATGAAGTTTTGTCACTTAATCCTAATATCTAGAGAAAATATTAAGTCCTATGTTGTTGTGAACTGCAGAAGGTTCAGAACGAAAGGAAGCAGGTCTAAAACTCATGTAAACTGCTTATATTGACAAATTACCAGGTCCTGTTTCTTGACAGCTCTCCTATTTATAGCTCCGTTGTAGTTACTGAGGAGGCAGGGATGAGGAGAAAGGGAGTTTTCTCTCTACTTACTGTGACTCAAGGGGGGGGGGAATCAAATTAGTTTTGGTCCAGATCTGCTGCTGAATTGTACTTTGAAAGCTTGGGATTTGAACATACCATGCAGAAATTAAAATGCTTGGACAGGCCTACAAATGCTCCCCTTGCTCCCTCTGCCAGGTCTTCATGCACGTTACCAAGATAGGGCCTGCACAGGGTTCCCAACTCTAGTTTGAGAAATTCCTGGAGATTTAGGATCGTTAGCTGCGGAGGGTAGATTAGGGAGAGAGCTCAGCAGGGACGGTGAAACCACCCTCCAAAGCTGCATTTCCTCCAGGGGAACCGTCTCTGCTGCTGGGAGATCAGCTCTAATTCCAGAAGAACTCCTGGCCCCACCTGGATGTTGGTAATTCTAGGCCTGGCAGAGTCTCCTGGGATTACAGCAAATGGTTTCCTGACTACAGAGTTGGCCAACACTAGGAGGCCTTTTCAGCTATTCCCTTCCTACTGCAGCATCCCCAAAGCCCTCTAGAACAGGGGTGTCGAACTCATTTGTTTTGAGGGCCGGGTCTGACATAAATGAGACCTTGTTGGGCCAGGCCATGTGTGTCATCAAAGGTAATGCCAACTAGCAGAGATAAAAACTTTATAAAGGACACAAATACAAAGGTTTTTTTTTTACTTAAAATAAAAAACATGCTTAAAACATTAGCACTCTTGCAATATTTTATTTAACAGTGTCTGATAACTGACACCTCTTGCTCTGAATTATTGCATCAAAATGTCTGTGCTGTTGCCATCCTGAGTATGCTGTTCAGGTGTGTATCTGTAAGCTGCAAACCTACAATGACACAGCAGCAGCAGAACTGGAAGAAGCAGAAGACAGCCATTTCCACTGCGGGCCTGATAGAAGCCCTGGGGGGCGGGGCTGATCCAGCCCCCGGGCCGCATGTTTGACACCCTTGCTCTAGAAGATCTTCAACAGCAGCATTTGATTCAACATGCCGGGCTGCAAAGTCCCTGCCCCCCACTGCCAATCAGCTGTTGCCAAGTGACACTGTCACATTGCTGGCAGTCGTGCTGCCACACTTGGCTATGACTCCCCCTGCTGCCATTAAGTCCCCCAACCCTTGGTGGCTGCCAGGGAGACCTGGCAACCCTAAAGGGCTGCCTCTGCTAGGTAAAATTGGCAAGCCACTCACTCCTCTGTGAGTGTATGGAAGTGCCTCAGTGGTTCTTGGCAGGGCTTTTCTGTGGTGGTACTCACTGGTACTGAGTACCAGCACTTTGGGGAGGAGGTCTCTCCCAAGCTAAGGGGGGGAATTTATGGGAACTGGTGACCTCATCATTTTTTGTGTGTGCAATCCCCCCCAACCCCTGCTAGTTCTTGGCGATAGTCAGGTACTAAAATGCAGATGTGACAGGAGTTCATAATTTATTGCAAGCAAATATCATGAAGAGATGGTGACTTGAGCTAGTGAGCACGGGGTGCTGGTCCTCATTAACCAATCTTGTGGTGAGTCCAATGTTCCCTCTAAGCTGTGGAGTTTTGTGAGCAAAAATTCTACTTTGTGAGCTACTGGCATTAAAGTTGTGAGCGAGCGATTCGGCTACTGCATAAATTAGTTTGCTCTGGAGCCGTCCTTCCTGAGCTAAGACAAAAATGTGTGAGCCAGAGGCTCAAAAACCATGAGCTAGCTCACACTAACTCAGCTTAGAGTGAATACGGGTGGTGACCTCATTAGAATCCTGAATGCTCCATATCAGGAGCTACCTTGGGGCCTTTTCTGATTATACAAGAGAACAATGTCTTTCACGGTACATGAAAAGCAAATACAGCACTGTAGATCTCCCAACTGTGAGGCCAATTGTTTAGGACAATGATAGGGGTGTGTGCCCTCACCAGCAGCTGAAGCTGAAAAACAGGTAGTTTGGGGGCAAAAACATCTTTAGAACTGTGGAGGAACATGACTGATCTGCAAGTGTCACATGCTCTGCGGAATCGTTTTCCTTTATCTGGCAAGACAATAAGCCTTCAGTCCCATGCTGGTGGCCTCTTCCCAACAATCCCAACCCAGCTGTGCTGCTATTTTGCTCTTTTTTACATAGCCTTTAATTCATACTGTAAGTTATTTTGACTTGTCGACCACATTCACAAAACAATCCTCCCTTTTCTCACAGTCACTGGAATAATACCTTGTGGCATTTGTAGCATAGGGAAAAAGACCTTTCTGCCTACAAATAACCAGTCTTTGAACAGCTATCTCATCTAACAGATCTCCCAATCTTTCTCTCTTGCCATTTCCAAAGTTTACAGATTTTTTAGATTAGCTAGGATGGATTTTTATTTTGTCAGCGAACGTCTCAAGAACTTGGAGCACTACAAAGAAGAGTCATGTCTAATTTTTAATGCATTTCCTTTCATTGGCATGTCCTGGACTGTCATGACAATCCACTGTTGTTTATTACATATTTAGTTCAAAGCGTCTCATTAGGGCCATCAGAGATTTCCTTCCTACTTTCACATTGAATAGCTTAATTAGCAAGCAATTGACACATTATGGCAAATGACAGAATGATGGATATGATTCGATTTGTTAATTGATACTCCAAGTTCAAAGTGGCTTACAACATGGAAATGCAATGCATAACATGACAGCAAAATAATAAAATTCATGCTGGAATTGAAAGAGCTGTTTTGGACATGACAGGGGATTAGGGCACAGTCACTGGGATTTTTAAATGTCTTTTTTGCCATACCAAAACGGCTTTGGAAAGCCCTTACAGTTTCAAAAACTGGGTTGCTATGCAGTATAAAGGACTGTTTTATGAGAAACATAAGCATACACACCCATAGAGATCCTTTGGTTTTTCAATCGTGCATCAAAATCACCAACATTTCGATTACACTAAAACTGACAACCAGGATCAATAAAGCATAATGGATCATAAAACAATTAGTGGAAACTTGAAAGGTAAGGCCTTCCATTGATTCTGAAAGTGTGCAGCATGGGGTGGCACGGGACGGGACTCCTTGGGCAAAGGACTTTTCACTGAAGAGCCTACAGGTGATAAGGCCTCAGTGGAGGAACAGTCTAAGGGACACTGGAGAACAGATACGGTCCTTCCCTGTGCCAGAATCATTCAGACCCACATACAGCATGATAGGAAGACACCTGTATCCCCCAATTTTTTCAGGATTGCACTTTTTTAAAAAAAGGGAAATGTCTGCACAGAGCCTCTCAGGAAGAGCCTCATTTCAAGACAGGAACATGTGGGTACTTGCCAAACTCCTCTTCTTTGTGGTGCCCTTGACACAAGCATAGACATTCATCTTGCCATAAGAGCTGGAATTTTAATCTTGGTGAGCACACACACAAGTCCAAGTGCACAGGACAGAAGCTCTGTGAAACATTTGTAGAAGTTTGGTAGAAAATCTGGGTATTAATCGCCATTCACCAGCCAGATTGAAATTAAAATAAAACAACAACACACATTAGAAGCAGGTATGCCAGTTGCAAATGTTTTTTAAAAAATTGAGGAGGGCTGTTAATCTCTCTGCTGCTGTTGGTTTTGTAGAGGCATTTTTTTCCTGCACATATTCTGCAGGATGTTAACATTTTTATCGGCTCTCCCCACTAATGCTACCCGTCATCATCTTCTGCTTTATTGGAAAAGCCAAGAAGAATTAGCACTTCAGTTCAGCCAAGAAAACTTCAAGGAAAGAGAGCAACTTGTAACTATTAATGGAGCTGTAATGTTTTTATTACTGAAATTTCTGTTGACCTTTTGAAATGCAAACATGACTAATGGTGATGAAAAGACCTTTGAACAAAAATGTTTCAAAGACCCCATACAATGATATTTAAAATTAATATGGACATTATTTTATTAACTCTAGGAAGAGGATTTTTTTTAATGTCTCGTTTTGTCTTTTCACTGCCAGTGGACATAGTGATGTCCGTCACCAGATAGCTTTGAAACGGCATTAGACAGATTCATGGAAGACAGGTCCATCAGTGGCTATGAGCCATAGTTCACTCTCACTTTGTACTTGACAGGGCTTTTTAAAGTCAGGATGCATCATTTAAATGATCTACAGTGGGAGGAATGAAAAAAATAGTTACGATTAGGTGGTGCGAGAATGCACGTGTGAAGTGTTCCATATCTGGACAGCTTGCCTCCCCCCCCCCCCATTAATGAAACTTGGCCAGTCAGGCAACTGTAAAGGACAGAGGGAGTCAACTCTCACTTGTAAGTCACTATGTGTGAAATGTAAATATTCTATATACTTAAAGAATGTGATAAACCGCAGTCAAGAAGGGGACACTGACCAGGAAAAGCACTATTAGAATAGCTGGTCCCCCCCCCACACACACACATACAACTGAACATAAGCAAACTGTATAAATACAAATCATTTGTTGAATTGTCTTGCTTGCAATTTGGGAATAGGTCACAAACTGCACCAGTGGGTGATCAAGCATCCTGACATATGAGCAAAGACTCCATATGACGCTGGATGGACAGCCAACTCAGGAAGTACAAAGAAATACAGAATAATTTTTTAGTTTGTTTGGTGGCTTGACCCATTTTACTGGTTCACTTCAACAAACCTCTCTGGTTTGTGTCCTGTTTCAGCAATGGCTTTGATTAAATTCTGATTATTTTTAAATTGTTTCTCATTTACTTCAAAGGGCAAATTTCAATTTGCTGCAACACAATTAGATGGACTTTGCATGAACTGAAGCTCTCCATGGATGAACAATGCTTGCAAAATTTCATCAGAATTGATATGGTGTGTGTGTGTGTGTGTGTGTTTCAAGGCACTGAATTTGATAATTTTAAAAGATATTTGCTGAAGAGTGCGGTGATTTAATGAACACACAAAAGTTGCTGACATTCATTCCAAGACAGACCTCATACAGGGCAGAGAAAACAATTACTCCAAGGCATGTATGATACTATACTTTCATACTTCTCTCCCACCAATCACACTTGTTGGAAACAAAGAAAGCAGCAACCTTAGTTCAGCTGCTTTGTGCCTTATTGATAACTCAGAGCTATCAATCATGTTCTCCCTTGCCATATTTGTCCCCCTAAATACTTCAAAACTTTCCTTATGCGGAAGGAAAAGGCTCCAGGCTGTCAGACCAAAGCAGGAGGAAGACCAAACAATACCTCTAGCCAGGTGATGTAGCTCCCAGTGTGTCAGGTGCCTTTGTTGCGGTTCAGTGCACTTCCTGCAGTCCCTCCAAAGTGTCTCTGAGGCAGAATGATTCATTCTGGAGTGTGATTCTTTCCCAAGCAAACACACATCCCTACTGCCAACCCCCTTCAGGCCACATAATGCAAGGAGATCCATAATTTCCACAGGAAACTAAAGGTAGTTGCAGATCAAAGAAACCTTTTTATACATACTAATTTCTAAATTATATTTCAAGTTAATAAATAATGACCACAAAGTCTCGCCTTGTTTTCATCCTCAAATCCAGTTACGTTTCCCATCTCTGCAAGCTCTATCCACTACAGGAAGGAAGGAAGGAAGGAAGGAAGGAAGGAAGGAAGGAAGGAAGGAAGGAAGGAAGGAAAAATGATGTGGCCAATTATCACCCTGTCTCTCTAATTGCTACTTTCTGGGTACAGTGACTGAGAAAGCAGTTGAGGAATAACTTCAGGTCTTCCTGGATTACTCATCCGCTCTGAACCTCATTCAGTTGGCAAAAGAACAGAAATTGCTCTGGTGACTTTATAGAAGAAGAAGAAGAAGGAGAGATTGGATTTATACCCCGCCCTTCACTACCCAAAGGAGTCTCAGAGCGGCTTACAAACTCCTTTCCCTTCCCCTCCCCACAACAGACACCCTGTGAGGTAGGTGGGGCTGAGAGAACTCTGACACAAACTGCTCTTTCAGGAACAGCTGTGCCAGAGCTTGTGACTGACCCAAGGTCACATCAGCAGGTGCAAGTGGAGGAGGGGGGAATCAAACCCGGTTCTCCCAGATTAGAGTCCGCGCACTTAACCACTACACCAAACTATCTGATAATCTCCATCTGAATGTACACAATGGCCATGCCTCTTTGCTGCTCCTACTGAATCCATCAGCAGTCCTTTGCTATGGTGGACCATGCCTTCTTGTCAAGCTGTTTGGAGGCAGAAGGAAGTATCAGGTGTATGCTTTAGTTAAATCTTTCCTTATGGGTCATATTCAGTGGGTTGTAGTTGGAGATCAATTGCCAGCAGTGTAAGATTTGTCCTGTGGGGTACCACACAACTTGGTCCTACCCCTATGCCATTCAATCTCTATGTAAAGCTCTTAGGAGAAATTATTCATGGTTTTGGAGTGGGGTGTCATCAATACGCTGAAGACACTCAGATCTTTATATTTCTTTCCGAATCCACTGGATGATGCAGTACAGATCTTGAGCCACTGCCTGACTGCTGTGGTTAAGGGGCAAAGAATGAACCAGTTGAATGAATCATGATAGGACAGGGGCAACACTGGATGGGAATGCTGAAGTCTTGAAGGACAGTAGGACTACATTTGATTTGTTGACCCTTGATGACTCAGTTAAAAGCCATGGGGCTATTAAAATGCTCTCTTCCATCTTCATTTAACCTAGAAGATGGCTCCCTGTGTTGACTAGGTCAATCTGGCCACACGGATCCATTATATGGTAACCTCAAGACTAGGCTACTGTAAAACACTCTACATGGATCTGCCCTTGAAGATCCTCCCTCTTTAATTGCCTCCCATTCCTGCATCCCACCATCTTAGCAAAAAGTGCCCTTGTCCAGCCTTTAACTAAGCACCCAAATAGCAAAGGACGTCTGCTGAAGTCCCATTGCTAAACATACAGCTAGAAGATGATACAGCCTTGGCTTGAAACGTTGTACGGTTGGTCGCTCCAGGTGTGTCCTCTATTTCCCCCTCTTTGTTTTTGTAACTAGAACTCCCAGGAGGCCAGTTCCTAATTGAGTTCCAGTTCTGGGGCGGGGGATGTAGAATATCGCAGCCAGTGTGTTTTCCAGCAAAAAAAATTCAAATTCCTTATATGGAAGTCTCTGCAGGCTTCTACCCCAATAGCAGTTTCATCATTTCTGAGCAAATGAGTCAATTCCAAACCTGTCACTTTCCAAAAACTTGCATAAGACTGTGTAAGTAGGCCCGTCTTGGTTTCCACTCATTGTTGCAAATGTTTTGCCTACTGTTGTTTGTTTCCTCTGTGTGTGTGTGTGTTTGCTTGTGCCATGTTTAGGTTACATGCCATGTTTAGGTTACATGCCATGTTATGTTACTGATGCAATCCAGGCATTAATCTTAGCTACAATAATTTTAGCTTCTGGTTGACCTTTAAGGCCCTTAATGGTCTGGGACCAGTGTACCTGTGGAACTGCCGCTCCTGGTATGTTCCTCGAAGAGCCTTCCCCTCGGAAGATCAACTAGAGTCAGGGCCTTTTCAGCCCTGGCTCTGGCCTGGTGGAACTCTCTACCTGGTGACATCCACGCCCCATGGGACCTTGCTCAGTTCCGCAGGGCGTGTAAAACAGAAATTGTTTCTGCCAGGCCTAGGGCTGAGGACAGCAACGGCCCACACTATGGGTCTCATCATGGCCTCCTCCATGACCAGTCCCTGATCCGCCCGAGGGAGGGAGCGAAGCGCAATTTTATGCCATCGTTAAGCCCAGTTGTTTTTATTGTAAACTGAAATTAAATTATTCTGTCAATTTTAACCTGATGTGCACAGCCGTGAGCCCTTTGGGGAAGGGCAGTCTATAAATTTAAATTATCATCATCATTATCATCCTATCAAACATTACCAACAGATCCTGGAAGCCAGACTTTGTTGTTGTTCAGTCGCACAGTCGAGTCCGACTCTTCGCGACACCATGGACCAGATCACACCAGGCCCTCCTGTCTTCCACTGTCCTCCACAGTTTGCTCAATTTCACGTTCGTTGCATCGATAATACTGTCTAACCATCTCATCCTTTGCCATCCCCGTCTTCTTTGACCTTCAATCTTTCCCAGCATCAGGGTCTTCTCCAGTAAGTGCTCCCTTCTCTTTTGGTGGCCAAAGTATTTGAGTTTCAGTTTCATTATCTGGCCTTCCAGGAAACAGTCAGGGTTGATTTCTTTTAGGATTGACTGATTTGATCTTCTTGCAGTCCAAGGGACTCTCAAGAGTCTCCTCCAGCAGCAGACTGGGACCACATTATTTGCCACTGAGGCGCATTGTTGTTTAGGGCAGATGTTTTTAATGATATAAGGATGATGATTTTATGGATTTTAAATTGAGTACTTGTAATATGTTTTTACTATTGTAAATGTGCATTAATTGCATACATATATGCTGTTACCCACCCTGTGCCCACAATGTGGGGAGGGCGGGCTATAAGTCTAATGAAATAAATAAATAGTAAACTCCCTCCAGTGTCATCCTGAGCAGGGAGAACCCACATCTAAAACAGGGATTTTTAAAATCAAAACAGTATCACAGACAGTGTGACATAGTGGTCTGAGTGTTGATCTGGGACACCCAGGTTCGAAACCTTTCTCTGCCAGGGAAACTTGCTGGGTGGCCTTGGGCTAGTCACACACTCTCTGGTAACCTACCGCACAGGGTTGTTGAGAGAATGGAGAAGGGAAGAATGCTTTAAGCCGCTTTGGGTCCCCAGTGGGGAGGAAATGTGGGGTGTAAATGAAGTAAATAAATAATCAGAAAATCTGGAAAAGTCCCTAATATGAAGTGGCCTAACACCTTTCAATGACTAGGCTGTCTGAGCTCAGTATTGCTGGCAGCACACTCCCCAGAGGCTTAGGAAGAAAGCCTTTCTCCACTCTTGCTTCTGGGATCAGTTTCCTTAGCTTTAGCAATAAATCCTTGATTGGACATGCCAAGGATTGCATTAAGAACTTGCACTCAAAGCATTTGCTCTATTCCTGAGCCATGGTCCTTTGTCTCAGGGAGATTACAGAACTGTTTTTGCAGATGACAAACCACACCAGAAACAAAAAAAAGCACAGAATTTGTAAGAAGCAGACACATTTTGTTTTCCAGAAAAGTTGCCTATTAATACCAAAAATATAGACAGATCAAAACAAGGAGCACCACAGGAGAACAGAAAGGTCTGCTACTGCTGGTAATAGGTTGGAACCTCATGTACTATTTGAGGGAACATCACATATAAGAGTCACGTTTTATTCTGAAATGAAATGCAAAAAGGGGGGGGAATCACATTTTTATTCTGCAGCAATGTGACTTATTAATTCAGATGGATTTATTTTGGATATCAATTTTAGGACTCCATTTTCTCTATATGCATTGTGAAAACAAACAAACGCTGTAAAGAAAGACTTCTTGCTAATGAGAATGACTTCAGTGAAAGATTAAAGAATAAGGCGCATAACTGCAAATAATAGCAAACCAGCCAGACAAGTAATGCACTGGATCCAGAATCTAATCAACCCAT
>NW_015169217.1:334030-337698 GCF_001447785.1 Gekko japonicus
GGAATTATATTTTCAATTAATGTATGCGTTTTTTCCTAACCTCCACTCTTTCTTCAAATAGCTCCAAGCTGCTTCTGGAGCCAGATCTTGTTAGCTTCAAGCAGAAGAACTGCATCATATGCCTTCAGACACATGCCAGTAGAGATTCCTCTCCTGCACAGGAAACAAATGGTGAGCTATCTGCTTTTGCAGCTCTCCATTACAAGTGTATATAGAGGTGCAAGCTGCTCTCTCCTTAAATTGGGCTGCTTGGGAGAGACTGGCAGGGACAGCAGATTGATTCACAGGTGAGGCACATAGTGAGCCGACTGCAAATAATTGTTTTGAAATGTTGCTTTTACAAGTACAAACCTACCATTAGGATAAATAAATAGATAAATGAGGCATGCTTGGAAATTGTTTTTGGCCAGCGCACTGCTATTTGGGGCTCCAGCAACAGCATATCTATATAACCTTCCCCAGAGAATTTTCTACTCTTAAACCCTAACATGGTTTCTTTCTTTTCTATAAACCCTCTGAAGAAACTGTTTATGGTTGTATGATTTATCTGTTTAACATTAAGTCAAATACTGTTAATTTGGGCTACCTGTAGTGATTCAGTACTGTAAATCTGCCATTCTCATATCCCAATAATGTAGAAGATGAGAGGTTCATTCACTGTTCCAGTACTTCCAACAGCAACCTCATTACCTTCTACCTTTTAGGAAAGAGAAGACTGTAGTAAATATTTAGACAGATACTTTATATGGACTTTGGAGAGGTACAAGTCAACCAACTAGTCAACATTTGATCAGGATATCCAGAAACGTTTGCATCTAATATTTGAGCTCTGCATGGTAGAAGGCTCCACTCCAGTACCAAAGTGTCCCAGCTCCAATGACAAAGTGCCTGGAACATTGGAATAAACAGGCAAGTTTAGCAGATGTATGAGTTCAGCAGCAGGGTGAGGAAGCCAGGGCACTAGTTTCTTCAAGTCCCTAAAAGGGTAAGCACACTTTCCACAAACAGATCTATAGAAACAGATCTACATTTATAAAAAAGGGGACTGAGAAAAATTATGAAGGCAGAATGCCAAGCAGGAGGTTGGGGGCTATACAGTGTACCACACTGATTGCAACATGTAGACTACCTGTCAGCAACATGTAGACTATCTGTCAGTTGGACAGAAGTTACGGGTGTGTGCTTGGTGCAAAGAGCTCCCACTTCTCAGGGAACAAGTATGCACCATCGAGGCCAAGGTGACTGACCTAGAGAAGCACAGACAGTCAGTGAGACACACACATAAGACTCTTGGGGACTTGTTAGATGTGCCCCACTCCGAGAGTGACAGCCCCACTGCTGTCAGGGAGCATGAAGGTCAAGGGGAAACAGAGCATGGTGTTGAAGAAAGGGGGAATGTTCCCTCAGAAGGGATCCCTTCTACAGCTGGTGAACAGGTATCCTTTCACACCAAGGAACCATCCCTGGGCAGCAAGGGAGGGGTTTGGTAGTTGGTGATTCGATCCTTAGGCATGTAGATAGATGGGTTGTGAATCCATGTACTAACTGCATGGTGACTTGTCTGCCTGATGTGAAGGTAGCAGACATTGTGAATGGTCTAGATAGGCTGGGGGATAGTGCTGGGGAGGACCCCGTGGTTGTGGTACATGTTGGCACCAATGAAGTGGGGAAATGTAGTTGTGTAATCCTGGAGGAAAAATTTAGGCTGCTAGGCAGGAGACTCAAGGACAGAACCTCCAAGGTAGCCCTTCTCAGAAGTGCTTCCTGTTCCACACACAAGAAGAAGGATGAGGAGGAGAAGAGATTGGATTTATATCCCGCCCTTCACTTGGAGTGTCAGAGTGGCTTACAAACTCACTCCCCTTCCCCTCCAGCTAGATAGGCACAAATTACATGAGTCTCAATGTGTAGATGAGATGATGGTGTAGAGAGGAAGGGTTTAAGTTTGTCAGGCACTGGGATGCTTTTTGGAACAAGCAGGACCTGTACAAAAGAGAAAGCCTCCACTTGTCCTGAGAAGGAACCAGGCTGCTGGCTCTTAAAATCAAAAAGGTGGCAGAGCAGTTTTAAAAATAAATCCTAGGGGAAGCCAACAGGAGATGAAATGTCTCTGATTTGGGTTGGCTCATCTTTAAGAAATGAAGGGGTAGCTGTTAATGTTTTAGAGGAAGTAGATTAGGACTGGCCACTGAGAGGGTGACAAACAATACTGACTGCCTGGCAAGGTCTAGAGCAATTAACACATGGAATTCACTGCCACAGGAAGTGGTGGTGGATACAAGCATAGACAGCTTCAAAAGGGGACTGGATAAACATATGGAGTGGAGGTCCATCAGTGGTTATTGGCCACAAGGTATAGATGGAACACTATGTCTGGGGGACCGATGCTCTGTATTCTTGGTGCCTGGGGGGCAACAGTGGGAGAGCTTCTGGAGTTTTGGCCCTGTTGGGGGACCTCCTGATGGCACCGGGGTTTTTGGCCATTGTGTGACACCGAGTGTTGTACTGGATGGGCCACTGGCCAGATCCAACATGGCTTCTCTTATGTTCTTAATCTTATTAGACTATCAAGAGAGTAGAAACTCTTGAATGCTGTATTTTATTTAAGAATTCACAACAAGCACATTCCAAGGAGTTCTGCTGAGCTTAGCTTTAAAAAGTAAATCAACTGAAAGTTTAGATTGCAGGATTAGCTAATTTCCTTGGGGAGAGACACACTGCCACTGATTATCCTCTTGGACATTTATTAATTTAAAAATAGGGTTAGTGGGTACATGTTTTTTCTTCAATGTGTTTTTGGATAAAAAAGTTTCTCTTAAGGAAAAAACGAGATAAATTCAGGAAAACAGCCATGCCTCTCACTAAGTTCAGCTTTTCCAAATACTGTACTTCAAAGGCTACTTTTCATGTAGGGATGACAGCTTATTGATGATTTTTTATTCATATCCCATTTTTCTCCCTGATTAGGATGCAAAGCAACTTTTCACACTGTTCTTGCCTCCTCACAAGAACCACCTTGGGAAGGTAGGTTAGGCTGATAGATCATAACATGCTGAGGTTCATCCAGCAGAAAAGGGATTCATCCGGAGTTCCGGTTTAAGTGTTTCGCCGCTTGGACGCATCCCGTCTTGCTCTGATGGGGATGTGCCGAGACCCGGCTGACGGGAGGGGTCCGAGCTCGTCCTGGACCTCCCCGGGGTCTCTGTAGGAGACCCTCAGCCTGGGGAGCTGAAGAGAGCCTCTTCCAAGGCGACGGGCCAAGGAATTGAGGCTCACTTTATCCCCGAAAGGTACTGTCGCCATGGAGCCAATATGGCGCTTAGAGACGACTGCTGGAGCAAGCGACCATGATCAAAACTTTAAAATGCTTCCAAAAGATCTCCAGGTCTCCAAACTGTGAGTTAAGCAATGCTCAGGTGAAAAAGTGAACGGACCTTGGTAGTAATTGGAAGCACCTAAGTTTGAAGCGTGGAGGGAGAGGGACCCAAGCACCTCCCTCTCCCTTTTTGAAAAAGATTTAAAAGCAGTTTTAAATCGGAAATAAAAAGACTTAGAGCTAAAATAAGCGCATAAGAAGTTAAGTGAATGCAAAAACTGTCAATATATACAAAGCAGATTTAAATCGTATAACTTTTGTCTTGTTTTGAAAAACTTACTTCTTGTTGATA
>NW_015169217.1:339445-398648 GCF_001447785.1 Gekko japonicus
AAAAGCTACAAAGAATTAATCTCATTTCTTCAGACAAACAGAATACAATATCGCTGGGCGATCCCTGAAGATGTCATTTTTAAAATTAATGATAAAAGAGAGAAGATTGACTCCATCTTTAAAGCAAAGGAATTTTTGAGACGACAGCTGGGGCCAGAAGCAGAACTCAAAGATAAAGAAACAAAATCGAGTGACTCTGCTACCTCTGGAATGGGGGAGGACTCTGGGGAGGAAGCGGGTGCGGGAGCAAGCAAAACAGTGTATGATTTTAGAGAAAGAAGACAGAAGTAAGGGCAGAAGGACTCTGAAAATAGCCCTATGAAAATAAGAAGATGCTCAAGAAGTGTTCTGAAAATATTAAAATTACTAACATTGAAGCAGTAGTTAAAAATAACTCACAAGTATATTGTTATACTAACACGTATTTACTAAGATGTAGTTCAACACGGAAATGATCTCCTACTCTTGGGTTTTTAGTTAGTGTGGGTATCTTTTCTTTTTCCCTAGTTGTAGTCCCCCTTCCTATATTTTCTGTTCTAGTTATGTAGTAAGCTATTGAAAAACCAAAAAAATTTCCCCCTTGGGGGTTTTAAAAAAAAAAAAAAAGAAAACGAAGAAACGCAGGAAGAAAAGACTCTAGAACAGGAACAATAGTTCTTAAAGGCAGAATTTGTGCTAAGTTGTTAAATACATAGTCTTAAAGTAATACTGTAATGAACCAACTTGTATACCAAACTGGTAACATTAGGTTAATAAGCCCTACTTTTAGCTAACTAGATTGTGACATGTATTAGTTTTCCTTTTCCCAAATCCAATAGATGAAATAGTTTAGAATAGTAGTTTCCTTTCCCCATCAAGTAGTTTTTATGTATTAGTTTGTCCTCTTCCCATTTCCCATTGTTAAAGTGTTAGGGTTCTAGTATCCCTCCCCCTTCCACTTTTTAGTTGTAGTTTTTGTAGTTTATAGAAAATGCAAATAAAAAATCCCCTTCGGGGGGCAACAAAAAAGAAAAGGGATTCACCCCAGGTCCTGGTCCAACACTCTAACCCCTATACATGCCAGGCCCTCAGAGAGCCACATGGTAGAGCATCACTTCGCATGCAGGGGATGGCAAAGGATGAGATGGTTAGACAGTGTTATCGATGCAACGAACATAAAATTGAGTGGGCTCTGGAGGACCCAGGCCCGTAGCCAGGATTTTTTAAGTTGGGGGGCATTTAAATTTCTTAGGGGGCACTGGCTAATTGAATTAAAGGAATACCTGGCTCCTTCCCTGCATCTGCCATTGTTTGGGGGCCCTGGGCTGGATTGGGAAGTCATGGGGCCTTGCCAGTAAGTCATGGGGCCTAGCCCCGAGATGTCTCACTGTAGCTACGGGCCTGGGAGGACGGCGGAAGACAGGAGGGCCTGACATGAAATGGTCTATTGGGTCATGAAGAGTCAGACTCGACTGTGTGACTGAACAACAACCCTTGTTCAATCCCCAGCATCTCCAGTTAAGAGGATCAGGCAGTAGGTGATGTGGAAGACTTCTACCCTACGACCCTGGAGAACCACTGCAAGTCAAAGTAGACAACACTGAGCTAGATGGGTCAATTGCCTTATGATCCTTGGGACAGAGGCTGTGGCTCAGTGGTAAAGCACATGCTTAGCATGAAGAAGGTTCCAGGTTTTATCCGTTTCATTTCTAGTTAAAACGGTAAGGTAGTAGATTATGTAAAAGACCTCTCTGAGACCCAAGACAGCTACTGATGGCCAGAGCCAGTGTTAACCTCTAAGCTGAGTTAGTGTGAGCTAGCTCAGTTTTTTAGCCTCTGGCTCACACATTTTTGTCTTAGCTCAGGAAGGATGGCTCCAGAGCAAACTAATTTATGCAGTAGCCAAATCGCTTGATCACAACTTTAATGCCAGTATCTCACAAAGTAGAATTTTTGCTCACAAGACTCCACAGCTTAGAGGGAGCATTGGTCAGAGCATATAATACTGACCTTAATAGATCAATGTTCTGATATAAGGCAGCTTCGTATGTTCATGTAGATTGTATCCTGCCACACTGCTCAGACAAGTGTGAAGCCTAAGTTTTCCTCCACAAGAGCAAGCTTCCACAGAGGAAGGCTCCACATTTAGCAGAGTGGAACAGTAGGATACAAACCTGTATTTCTCGACTTGCTTGTGTCCTAAAGTTTAATCATAGCTAGTGGTCAAAACTCATCCGGGTATCAAGCTGTACACTATGCAAAGATTTCCTAATTATGGTCAATTCAAATGCATTTAATTTAGAAAGTGGTTAATAGTAAGATATATTAATATTATGGCTCTTTCATGCCAAGCCCTTTTGGAGCCTAAATCTTTGAATGCAGAGAAATCCAAGGTCACTAGAGTTGCAGCAAGGAATGCTCTGTGTATGGCAATAGGACTACTTAAAATTCACCGAGCTGCTGTTCCTAGAAACTACAACAAGCATGTTAAACGGTGTATTGCCTCAGAATTACTGATAAGACATTTTTGCAGTCTGAGAAGAGCATACAGAACAAGAGAAGTAAGATATCTTTGGAAAACTTAATCAAAATTTTACTGTTTTGTTGTTTGGAAGCATCAGAATTTCTAGTACACTTTGTGATCTACAGTTTACAAGGAGATCTTTGTTCCCCATAGTTACATACAATTGCCAGCTTTCCGCACAAATATTATACTGTCAATTGCTTTCTTTAAAAACAGACTGATTTCTTACAACAGAAGACAAAAGAAGCCTTGTCCAAAAAGAAAGGAGCCTCTCCTTAAAATAGGAGGTGCAGGACCAGGAGAGCCAGGCAGGGTGAGGGACCGGAAGAGACATGAATGCTGTTCTGCAATAACACAGGAATCCAGAATCCTTCCCAACTCATTTCCCTGATTTCCAGTCATTTCCCCAGATGAAGTTCACTGAATATTTAATTTGGAGACCATAATTTCCATTGTTCAGAGGCATATAACCTTAGTAAACATCGCTTCTCATCCTTAAGTCTCTGGAAAGGGCATTTTTTTTTTTCTACAACAGAAAATACATACTGCTTCACCCCTTTTCTTTCTGGGTGCATATTACCAGGCTGGGAGAATGAAATCAAGTATCAATTTGAATCTCACATAGACTGAAAACCATCACTTGGGTCTATGTGCCATATTTTAAATCAAAAATATTTTCGGAGAGATAAAACGAGAGAACTTACTAAAATCTTTCTTCCTACAGGGATCAGCGTAGTCATTTTAAAATTTGGATTACTTCATCAGTTGCTTTTCCATGCAAAAGATTGGTGCTCAGCTCCCCATAGAGGAAATGTTAAGAATACTTTTGGCTATTTGTTTCACTATGTTTATGCTATGTAAGTTGCTTGATCAAGGACAGTTACATATTTGCCCACTGTAACATTCCCAGTTCTTTTAAATGTCTTATATTTTAATACAGCTTTAAGAGTAAATAGCAACATTGGAAAGCCCAGGCAAGCTCATATTGTGGGTGGAAAAATCTCCGCGGCCACCATTCCGCGAGTATTAAGAGCACATGACTGTTAACACCAATCCTGTGACGTGTTAAACAGCTGCTGTCACAGAACCCCTCTTATACAAACCTTTCTCCCTATATATAAATTACAACCTGGTGAAACAGGAAGGTAAAACTAATTAGACAATTTACAGTTATCATTTCAGTCTTGTCTTCCGGGGGGGGGGGGGGAATCCAGTTCTATAGCCTCTGTTTCTTAATTTCCAACAGAAATTCTCTCTTTGTCTAAAGCTGGATTTTGGAGATAGACTACAGGCTGCCTTTATAAAGCGGAAGTGAAGAAAGAGGCACAGAAAACCTGGTCTCTGTTTCTTCAGAAGCCCTGTAAGAAATCTTGCAGCTGGGTGACTATTTCTGCGTCCACCGTTTCCATGAGTGCCTGAAAGCCTGCCTCTCCAAGCAGCTCCTGATGTGCCTTCAGCTTCTCGTATACAAACTGCTGCAGTGACACAGTGTGTACTGGATCCTTTAGTGCAAGCTGCAAAAGACAGATAAGAACAATAAATAACAATGAAAACAGTAGGCAAACCCAGTGGAACTATGACCCATTCATCGATTTTATAATCGTAGCTGCTGGGTTTTTTTTTAAGTCTTTTGTTTTCTATCGTTCTTACCCCCAGGAACACAATACAACAGTCAAACACTTTCAAAGAGGAATTCTGCTACTTCATCAGCTAAAATTAACCTTTACCATCAACACTAGCTCATTAAAAATAGCAAACTGCTAAAATACCTTAATTTCTGTACTCCCCCCCCCCCAAAAAAAAATCAGGGAAAAGACTCAGTTCAGTTTCATATTGGCCATACGAGGCAGATGTTAAGACAAGAACTCTTGGGGAAAGGTGAGACTGAGCAAAGTGATGACAAAGGCTCCAGGGCCAAAAGACCTTCTGTCACAGGCAGTTAATCTGTCAAACCACAGTCCAATTTTGCTTTTGGATTTAGTTGATCAGAGACCATTTTTTTCACGCTTTTTCACTCAAAGTATGTATTTGTAAGATTTTTCTCTTAAGAGCAGGGCATTCTCCCTCGGCACTAAGACTGGACACCACATAGGTCGGTTCCTCGAGTGATGTTTTAAAAGCAACAGGTTTATAGGACAGCAGTGCAAGATCTCAACTTTAAAGCAGAACAGCTATAGAAAAGCTGGTTAAAGAATATCCCCTCCCCAAGTAATGATTAAAGAATCCTCCATAATGATAAAAAATACCCTGTAGTTGCTGCATGATACTTTCCTGAGAGTATCAAAGGGGAAATCTGAAATTAAAACTGCCAAGTTCTGAATACCAAAGTGTGCTGCCATTTGCAGGTGGTGGTGGTGGCAGCAGCTGGCTCATGTTGTGGTTCAGTAGGAAAATTATACAGCTATCGCTGCTGAAGGGGGAGGGGAGGACTGGAGGTGGCCAGGGAAGCACTGGGGCTACCTCTGCAGTACCATAGATGCACAGTTACTGAGCGGATAAGCAGAACCTGCTGTAGAATCAGTCCCGATGCCTCTGTCACTGCCACGGCCTCCCAAGAGCATCAAAGGACTCTCCCCCTTCAGCACTGCTCAAGAGTGGTAGTCTTCCCAGAAAACCACTGCACAAGCAGGCCCTCATTGTGATGGTGCCATACAGGCAGACGATTCTATTTTTCAAACACTTGCTTTCACTATAAAAAGCAGTATTTAGTAAAGTGAAGGAACTCCCTATTTTAGAAATTAAAATCCCTATTATTCATTGGACAAACTTCACAAGCCTAAACCACAATGTGTACCTTTCAGTAGAGCCTATATAAAATGACAAAATCTAGATGGCTTGCTTTACATTTGATGGAATCACTTGTATAATGAGACTCTGATAAATGTGCTAAACCTCATTTTCAGATTCCCACTTATATATTTCCTAATTTTTCTACGGGAATAGAGAAAAATTCTACTAGATCAATATAAAAGTACAGGTGGTAGACTCTTGAGGATTTGTGTGTGTGGGAATCTAATTCCCCTCCCCCACTATTTTCTCTTTCCCTTCCTGTAAAGGCCTCATAGCCTCTTGTGTTCTCCTACTTCCCCCCCTCCTTCCTAGCCACCAGCCAGCCTACCCTTATCCTCCCTTTCCCATCTTCAATTTTCCCTCCTTCCCTACCCCTGGCAGCCTCTCCCTGGGAAAAGTCTGGCCATGTTGCACAGTGCTGGCTGCCAAGCTAGGCTGGGTTGCACAGTGAGGAACCCATGAGGACGTAAGGGGCATCTCATTTTCCCTTGTAGCACTTTCCCTTATGAGGTAGGTTAGGCTGAGAATGTGTGACTGGGCCAAGGTCACCCAGCATGGTAGAGAGGGGATTTAAACGTGAATCTCCAGATCCTAGTCTGAAACTCTAACCATTACACCACACTGGCTTTAGTGGGGTTACTTCTGTTGAACAGTAGCATACAACAAGTACCGTGCACAGATGATTATAACATATCATAAATAATTTTATATTTTTTGAAAAATATTTTTACAATAATGTCTACATATATAATTAATCATCTTAATCACAATTCACAATATAAGAGATTTCAAAAATATCAAATCTCATCCAAGAATCTCAAAAGCTATTGTACAACCTTATAATTAATAATAGTCCTCCTCTGTTAAATAAAAGTTTCAAAAGGGAGGACTCCTTAAAGTCTCTTTATAACATGTGCTCTGTCTTCCTCCAACAGAGGTCCAGATATCCTTCTGTTTCAGAATCTTCCTCAGGGAGTTCAACAACAATTTTCAGCACAAGGTTGCCACATACCAAAGTTTTAATCCAAAGTTCTCTTTCAATGAACGCTGCAAAAAAATTTTTTTTATGAGCTACAAGCCTCCTACAAAGTGCCAATAAAATTGTTGTTGGCGCGCCACCATCAAAGGGAAGTCCAGTAAATATATCTTTCTAATGTAAGAGTTTCTCTCTGTTCCTATTTTTACTATCTTCTATTTAACTACAGGTGAAAGATCCATTGATGCAGAGCTACAAAGGAGGGAGGAACTCAACCTTCCCCCCCTCACCTATGCTGTTTGACAGACACCATCCCACTAAGCTGCTTTTAAAACAAAGGTATAATGTCCTCTTTTCCTGGAAGCTAATTTGCACCATGTATGGACAAGGGCTGTATTTATACAGGTGCTGGTCATCGGCATACTGGGTTACAGAACCATGCTGTAAGAAAAGGATCTTCATAAAAACAATCCTAGAAGAATAAAGAAGGGAAATGAGAAAATACGGCTGGCTAAATTCTGAATTTTGTTCTGCAAAACATTGTGTATTACTTCAGCAAATTAACATTGAGTGCCTGTCACAGTATTGTAGCCTGAACAAAGGCCTATAAAAGGATAACACCGTATTCACACTTCAGCTTGTACAGTAACTGTCAACTTATTAATAGTATCTCATCTCCCTAGGCAACAATATAAAAAAAATCACTTATTCTTTCAGATTAATTTAACCAACCTTAGCAGTTTTCTAATTATAAAAGTCTCACTGAAAATTATGGCTGGTAGTAGCTTTCATACAGAACAGCTGAGCAGGATGCATTATATCCCAATGCAATCTAAACGTTAAATATCACAAAAACCATCACATGTGCCAAATTCAACATGTAAATTGTGAGACGGGCATTACAAAAATGTGTCCAGAATCTTGCACTTATAATCATTTTTTCTAGTTAAAAGTCAGTGTTTGATGCTTGTCCCTGATATGGTGGATGGTCAACATAAGAGACGCCAATGCTGGATCAGGCCAAAGGCCCATCCAGTCCAACACTCTGTGTCACACAGTGGCCAGAAATACCAGTGCCATCAGGAGGTCCAGCAGTGGGGCCAGGACATTAGAAGCCCTCCCACTGTTGACCCCCCCCCCAAGCACCAAGAAGACAGAGCATCACTTGCCCCAGAGCCCCTAGCTATACCTTGTGGCTAATAGCCACTGATGGACCTCTGCTCCATATGCTTATCTAATTCCCTTTTGAAGCTGTCCATGCTTGTAGCACCCACCACTTCCTGTGGCAGTGAATTCCATGTGTTAATCACTCTTTGGGTGAAGAAGTACTTCCTTTTATCCGTTCTAACCCGACCGCTCTGCAGTTTCATGGAGTGCCCACGAGTTCTTGTATTGTGAGAAAGGGAGAAAAGTACCTCTTTCTTTACCTGCTCTTTCCCATGCATAATCTTATAAACCTCGATCATGTCACCCCTCAGTCGTCTTTTCTCCAAGCTAAAGAGCCCTAAGCGCTTTAACCTTTCCTCATAGGGAAAGTGTTCCAACCCTTTTATCATTCGAGTTGCCCTTTTCTGCACTTTTTCCAAAGCTATAATATCCTTTTTAAGGTGTGGTGACCAGAATTGCACACAGTATTCCAAATGAGGTCGCACCATTGATTTATATAGGGGCTGTAAGGAAGACACCAACCTGGCTGTAATACAGCAGCTCAGTAGAACTGAAGGACGGCAGGAGGGGGAGGATCAACCTTGCAAGTCTTCACAGGAACTGTCCGGTACTCAGCTTTGCAAGAGCTGCACAGCTGAGATCTCTTAATGGACAGCTGCACTGGAGACAGGGAGGGGCAGCGTCTTAACAGGTCCTTCAATAGATAAAATAGCAAAAGGTGGGACCAAGTACTGATCCCTGTGGTACCCCACTGCTTACCACCCTCCACTGAGAAAATTGCCCACCTACACTCACTCTCTGTTTTCTATGAACTAGCCAGTTTTTGATCCATAAAAGGACTTGTCCTTCTATCCCATGATTTTTGAGCTTACTTATGAGCCTTTGATGAGGAACTTTATCAAAAGCTTTCTGGAAGTCAAGGTAAATAATATCTATTGGATCCCCCTTGTCCACATGTTTGTTCACCCCCTCAAAGAACACTAATAGGTTAGTGAGACAAGATCTTCCCTTACAGAACCCATGTTGAGTCTGCCTCAATAGGTTTTGTTCATCTATGTGCCTACTAATTCTTTCCTTAATAATGGTTTCCACCAATTTACCCGGTATCGACGTCAGACTGACTGGCCTGTAATTTCCCGGATCTCCTCTGGAACCCTTTTTAAAGATGGGAGTGACATTAGCTACCTTCCAGTCCTCAGGAATGGAGGCAGATTTTAAGGAAAGATTACATATTTTTGTCAGAAGATCCACAAGTTCACATTTGAGTTCTTTCAGAACTCTCGGATGTATGCCATCTGGGCCTGGTGATTTATCCGTTTTTAAGTTGTCTATCAGTTTTAGGAGCTCCTCTCTCGTCACCTCAATCTGACTCAGGTCTTTTGCTTCAGGTTAACTGGGTGAGCCTTATGTAGAAGCAGGGTTTTTTCCCTGATACACAGACATAAAGAAAATACCATAGTTGCTCGTTACTGAAAATAGACTAAATTATAGGCTCAATAATTAAAAAACAGAATCGTTAAAATCACAACTTGAGGCTTAAAAATTATTATTGTTACATCCCACTGAAAAACATTTCTACTTGTTGGTGCTTAGATGTTACAAAAAAACCCTCAATATCCTGTGCAGTCATGCTTTCATACTCCCCATATATTTCTTTGCTGCCCTGCCCTGAACTCTGCTGGACAAAGCTGTGTAGCTACACACTTCAAAACTACTTTTGGCAAAGAATTTGAACTAATCCCACTTATCTTATGAATGAGAACTATGAAAACCCATAGCAAATAATGTGAGCAGTCTTACAGATTTTTTTGCACATTGCCAGTGTCCACAGCAGAGGCTGAAAGTAGTTTCAGCAAGCCAGCAGGCATCAAAAACTGCAGGAGTACTGAGGGGCAAGAAATCAAGCTTGTCTACTGACTGTGAATTTGCCAGAGGAATTCACTTTGTGGGGATAATTCATGATTCTGGAATTTAAAGGGTCAGAAAAAATTAAGTTTTAAAGCAGACTGGTCTGCTTAGAAGATGTTGGCAACTGTATTGGTCCACTAGAACAGAAAAATCAAAACATTGACAGGCCAACCTTAGGACCACCCAAAGTATTACAAAATAGCCAGCTACTCTACAGGCATCTTCTTCCGCCTGGATGTTATATTTAACAAAAATAGCAAATAATGAAGGTCATGATAGGTAGCTGCATTAGTCTGTCTGTTGAAGTAGAAAAGAGCAAGAGACCCGTAGCACCTTAAAGACTAACAAGATTTATGGCAGGATAGGAGCTTTTGTGAGTCACTGCTCACTTCTTCATATACCTGAAGAAGTGAGCAGTGACTCATGAAAGCTCATACCCTGCCACATATTTTGTTAGTCTTTAAGGTGCTACGGGACTCTTGCTCTTTTCTACAAATAAGGAAGGGTGTGTGTTGGGGAGGGGGCATGGAAGAAAAATCTTAATTTGGGCTGAGATGCAATTTCAGAAGGATAGAAAATGTAATTCCAGAATTAAACTAGAAACTTTTATTTCATAGCTCACAAGAGTGTATGCATGAGATGGGATGATAGGGTAAGTGTGGGAGGGAGGCCATATTACAAGTTTATACTAGGCCCCCCAAATAATGCTTAGGCCTTCTTGGCCATGCAGCTAAGTGGATAACCTTGGACCTGTCACTCCCTCTCAGCCTAGGCTGCCTCACAGCACTGTTGTGAAGAAAAAAATGGAAGACAGAACGAGGTATGCCATCTTGAGAACTCTGGAGGAAGGGTGGGGTACAAATCTGATAGAAAGCATCAGTTCAGGTAACTATATGAAATTTTACTTTCAGTCTGTTTGATTAAGAAAAAAGACTTGCTGTGCCTGGGCATTCTAGACTCTTGTGCCTAAAAATTAGCCCTGAACTACACCTACTCCAGTAAAATAAGTCTTAGAGGAAAAGGGATACATAAGACCAGAAAAGGCTGTTGGCAATGAAGAATGTACTCACACTTACTATTTAGTACTTTCTAATCACTTAGTACATAATAGGATTTAGTAATCAGACATTCCTAGGTATCTTGATTTAGCGGCCCATCCAATTTATGTCTGTGACCATCTGTAGCAAGCTCCCCTGTGCAAACAGGTAAATTTCAACTGGTTTCATTTTAAAAAATCATAGCTGGATGTGCTGGAATAAAAAAGAACTATCTTTAAACAGAGGCTGCGCCAAACTCGACACATGATTGTGGTTAACCCTAACCCTAACCAGCCAGCTTGTCTACTTAAAACTTGCTCAATTCCCTTTTCACTACAGTTTTGATCCCACATGTTTTTCCCCACACAGATCCCATGATCCCCAGCATAGCTTTTTGTGTGGTCAAAGAGGGCCCCTTCATCTCTTTTTCACCAGAGAAAAAGCTAGCTGGATCTATCCCCATGTAAAGGCCTGCATCCCAAATCTGGAACAACTGCTGAGGTTAGCACAGTGACACCAGACAATCAGCACCATCTACATGTCAAATTACTTAAATTCTTATATCTTCAGTGTGGAAAGCTGCTGTTACTACACTAACGCCTGAAGACATCATTTGAGACATCTTTCTGAAAATAAGGACTAGCTTAATGGCAAAATTGGCTATTAGTGTTTAGTTTGAGTAATGATACACACTTGGAATTAAAGGCACTACCAAGAGACTAACTAATTTAGGAATTTAGATTGATCTAAAATGCCTTAAAGGCCAGGAGTATTCACTCACAGTGTTCAAACAGTCTCAAGAGCTTAAGTGATACAGAGAAAAAGTAATTTGTAGACCATATTAATAATTAATACTTTTTTCAGTTAATGAATTTATGGTTAGATTTTCTTTTTTAAAAAAATTACATTATATTCAGGATACAGCACCACTTTCAAGCTAGTTTGCCTGTATTTCATAGTTATGTTCCAACAGAAGAACGCATAAATGCTGAAATGTACAATACTATCATCTGATACATGGAATCAAATAAGACAGTCTCTCATCTTCCCAGCTGCCTGAATTTTTGAACCTTTGTTGGTGTAAACTTTGGACCTGAATTTTTGTCATTGTACTATTTTGGTCTTTATATTTGATAATGTATTCTGGATATTTGTATTATTTATCTTTTCAATATATTTTCTAAATAATTATCTGCGCTTGATAGCGACTTCCCCAGTTTGTGTTCTTTGATTGCTATATACTGGGAGGTCTTCTGTATTTTGGTTGTTTACACTTACAGAATCAGCCAATCATGCCCTATTCCAGATGTCACCACTTTTAAATTGCTGTCAACTAAGAGCAGAACTTTTCTACAGGGGCCCTTGAACTATGGAACACCCTTCCTCATGAGGACAGAACAGGGACTAGTCTCTTGTTTCTTCTTGTACATGGCTATTCTGTGAAGCTTTTGGAAAGTGAGATTTTGACTTGACTGCTGATACTGCTCTGTTGTTTTTGTTGCTGTTGGCTTTTAAGTGTACATTTCTTTTTTTTAACATCTCGTTTTTAGATGTTAGGGTTGGATCCTACAAACTGTGAGTGCAACGTGCTCATGGAGAGGTCTCTGCCTTTTGCAGCATCTCCTAGTGATGCCTGAAAATGTAATGCTGTGGGGGTCAGCAGTCCCACACAAGACACTGCAGTGAGGAGGCGGGATTCAAACAAAATCACACTAGAGGAGGATATCAACAGAAAAAAAACATTGATAGGAGGAAAGATGATTTCACCTAGTTCTCCTTCCTCACTGTGTTTTGTCTACAAGGTTTCCCTGACCACCCAGCATAATCTTTTCAGGGGTTACATTATTTTTAATGTGAACCACTTTCAATTATTGTTGAAATATGGAATACTGTCAATAAATAAACCTTTGTAAAATTCACACTGCTGATTTAAATGAAAATGGTGTAGAGTTCTCAGTTTGGGCAGTTTTGTTGCTGCTACCCAGTAAAGCCGTTAGAAAGAGAGAAAAAATGCCATTCAGTGATGCAAACCCTGCACAGTCACTCATATACATTTCCCTCAATCTTTCCCCTATCTGAATTCAACTACTGTTTTCATTTTTATTATAAAATAATCGATAGAAGTAATCAAGTGGAAACACAGTCAAGTTGTCATAATGTACCTTCCACAGAAATATACACATTTGCATTGAAGCAGTGCCTTGCAACAACTAGGAATGCAGACGTTTTAGTAAACACAAGGGAAAAAATCCAGACACCATAACAGAAGGGGACAACATGAAACGACTATCGAAAGCAACTTTTGCTAAATAGCTCAAGTGTATATTTATCTTGTCATGAAGAGTGTGACGGGATCAGCTATCTCCTTACCTTATAAAGCAATTTTCGGAACTTTGGTACACACATCAAAGCCGATGTTCTTGAAATAGGGAAGGCAAAGTAGTCTGATTACTCAGGAAACTGCTTGCCCACTTAGCAAATTGTTGTGACTTTGCCAGATGGCCCTCATGTATGCCTTATGTCTCAGCCATAAGTGATATGCTTCAATCACAGATTCTTTTTGATACCTACCTGGACTAAGCAGCCCAAGGGCAGTGAATGGGGACCAGCTTAGGCATTTTATGGGGGGGAAACATAAGGATGGTGCAAATGCACAGCTTACTGCTTGATGGCATCAGGATTTAGTAGCAAGACGAAGGCACTGTTCAATCAGTTTCACTACAACTTTAAGGAAAAAGGCGTATGTTGAAATCAGATACTATCACAATCAGTTCTGAGGGAGCTTTCTGGCTTCCATTCTCTGAGTCCAGCAATTGTGCAATTATAAAAGGAGGAGGAGATGGAAGACATGAGTAATCACCAACTAAAACAAAAGCATGTTCAGAAAATTCTGAAGCAAGTGATTATTTATCTGTTGAGATACCACGCTGTACCTGTAAGACCCTCCACCTATTTTTCTCTTCTTCTAAAAAAGTTTTGTCAGTTTCACCTGAAATCTCTCCATAAAGGAGAATCCCTTCTCTCACATGCCCCAGACAATCAAGCAGTTTCTCAGGTGTCACCTATAAATAATCTCTTATGCAGACATACTCCTTGGCATTCAATGATGCAAATCTAGTACCTCACTTACAAACACTTCCCCCTTATCTCACTGTTGTTCCTGCAAACAATTAGCATCTCTGTGTGTTCATGTTACACCAGGGGCTGCCTTGGCGTCAACAAGGTAGGTGCCCTTCAACTTGCCATTTTCCAAATAAACAAGTAATGTTCTTTCTAAATTGGAGGAGCTGTAAATTACCACCAACTGCATACGTCTTCCTAGATGGATGGCAAGGTAGCACACTGAAAGCTGATTTTGACAAGATCATGACTGAGGTTTGACCTACTACCTGCTCCTTGGATCCCTGGCCTTCCTAGCTGGTGAAGGCCTGCAAGGAGACAGTAGGAAGAGCCCTGAAATTATTAATCTCCGCCCCCCTCTAGGCTATTTCCCTAGCTTCCTTAAGGAGGCAGTGGTGATACCTCTCTTAAAAATACATTGTTATATGAGCAGGACCTAGCCAAATACTAACCGGTGTCAAACCTTCCATTCCTGGGAAAGTTGATTGAGTGAGCAGTGGCTGAGCAGCTTCACGATTTCTTGGATGAAACATCGGCCCTGGATCCCTTTCAATTCAGTTTCAGGCTGGGGTTCAGCACTGAGACAGCCCAGGCAGCCTTGGTTGACCACCTCAGATTACATCTTGACAAAGGCTGGCCAGCGCTGCTGACACTTTTGGATCTGTCAGCTGCTTTCGGTACAGTTGACCATTTGGTTCTGGTTGACCACCTAGCCTCCCTGGGGGTGAGGGGCACTGCACTGAGGTGGCTCTCCTTGATCCTCCAGGGATGCTCACAGAGGGTGGCTGTCAGTGGAGAGTGGTTGAATCCCCAGGTCCTCTCCTGTGGAGTCCTGCAGGGTATGATTCTCTCCCTGATGTTCTTTAATATCTATATGCATCCTCCGGTACAGATTGTCAGGAGGTTTGGAGTTGGGTGCCACCAATGTGCAGATGACACCCAGCTCTATCCCCTGCTTGACAGGCTGCTGGATCTCGGCCCTGACCTCATGCCTGGATGCCATACTGGACAGGTTAGGTGAGAGCTAGCTGAAGTTAAATCCATCAAAAACAGAGATTGTGTGGTTGGGTAAGTCTGGGGCTCAGAGGTAGTCAGTTTTAGCTGCATTTGATGGAGTGCAGCTCTCTGCAGTGGACTCTGTTAGGAGCTTGGGGGTGTGGACTGATTCTTCCCTTACCCTGGACAAACATGCATTCAGGGTGGTGAAGACAGCTTTTTCCCGCCTGCACCAAGCCTGCCAGCTGGCCTCTATCTGTCCAGCTCTGATCTTGCCACTGTGATCCATATGACAAGTCACCTCCAGGTGAGACTAATGCAACACGCTCTACATAGGACTCCCTTTGAAGACGCCTAGGAATCTAGGAAGATGCCAGAATGCAGCTGCTAGATTGCTGACTGAGTCCCCCTGGTCTGCATATATAACATCAATACTTCAGTACCTGCACTGGCTTCCAGTCAGCTTCTTGTGCAAATTCAAAGTGCTGGTTTTAGGAAGATTCAATGAAATTCCATATTCAGATAGACTCTGCAATTGTAGCAACAACAAAATTTATTATGTGGATCAGATTTTTTTTTTGACTGCCCCAAATTTTCAGTTCCAAGAGCTGAATTGATCTCTCCATTATTTAATCAGGACCAGGGGTCATTTCCTGCAGGAGCGCACAGGAGCGGAGCTCCAGCAGTAAAGAGCCCAGGGGGCGGGCACATGCAACAAGCCCCACCCCCTGCTCCCAGCAGCCCTCAGTCAGAGCAAGCAGCAGCCAGGTAAGTTGCAGAGCCCCCCCCCCCGGTCCAAAATAGTCCAGTGGCACCTTTAAGACTAAGTTTTATTCAGGTACAAGCTCTCCCTCCTCTGTGAGGGCAGATCTGCACGTTCCCCCCCCCTCAATAGCTAGCAATCCAAAACAGTCCAGTGGAGCCTGAGCAGTGGGTGTTGCCTTCTGACACACGTCCGGTGATGTCAGGGGGTGTGGCATATGCAAATGAGGTATGCTAATGAGGTATGCTAATGAGTTCCTGCTCCTCTTTTTCTACGAAATGAACCCTGATCAGGACACAGTCTCTTCAAAATCGAAATCATCATGGTTACTCAGAGATAAACAAACTACTTTGTGTGTGGTGAAATTGGCAGCTGTTGTTAAGTTACATGATAACTTTTGTAGTAACTTTTAGGCTCTCCTTTTGTACGATGAGGGCTTGCTGTTTGACTCTGGTTGTGAAAACAGTAACTACGAAGTAAGGTTTTGATCTATAAAGTCCTAAATGGTCCTACTTGCAGGACCACCTCTCCCAGTATGACCCCCACCCCTTGCCTCCTTAGATCATCCTTGCAGGGCCTTTTACAAGTGCCTGGCTCGTGAACTGCCCACTTGTCAACCACCAGGGCAAGGGCATTTTCAGTGGTTGCCCCTTTTCTTTGGAATCAGCTCCCTGGAGAAGTTTGTGCCCTGTGGAATCTTTCAACATTCTGTAGGGCATGTAAGGCTATTCTGTTTTGTGCCACCTTTAGTTAACATTTTTTTTGTTTCTTAAAAAAATTACATAGTTCTGGATTTTAAGGGTTTTTTACCCCTTTTTTTAAAAAAAGAAAGAGACATTTTTAAAAATTACAAACTGGGCAGCTGGCCAGTTGTTTTAATTTCTCCAAGTAATTTGTTGTCAAGTTGATATTTTAATTGGTTTTATTGCTCTATCTATTGCATTTATTTATTTGTATTTTAAATGGTTTGAGACGTCCAAGTCTCCTGTGGGGAGAGGGTGCCCTGTATAAATTAATTAATTAATTAATTAATTAAATTGAAGTGTGCTTCTGTTAAACTAGGGATGCCTTGAAGCTGGCCCTTCCAGCTTGCATTTTTTTAAATACACTACTTTATTTTTTAAAAAAAACATACTGTTTTTTAATATCTGAAACAAAAATACAGTAATGAAACATATAAATGTTCATCTTATTTGTTGGCAACTATTGAAGAAACGTGGCATGAGTACCTTGAAAAAGTGCTGTGGAGTGTTTTATTTATTACTTATTTGGAAAATGTCTACGCTACCTCTCCAGGGAACCTGTCTGAGTCAACTTACGACATAAAACATAAGAAAAACATAAAATTAACTAAAACCAGGCATCAAAAATGCAGCCAGAACATGGCACAAAATAAAACATGCAGCAGTTTAAAATGAGTCTTAAATATTTCTCAGACTAAATACAGACTATAAAACAATGTTTAAAATATCAGCCCCTATATTAAAAGCCCCTACACTGAAAGCCTGGCTTTGGCCTGGCACCTTAAGAAGAGTTGAGTAGGTGCCAGGCAAGCCTTAAGGGGAAGGGCATCCAACAAGTGAGGTGCTACCACTGAAAAAAACTTGTCTCCAGTTGCCACCTGCCCTGCCTCTGAATGTAGAAGTACTGAGAGCAAGGCTTGTGTGGAGGATCTTTGTGGGTGGGCTGAACAGTATGGGAGAAGGTGATCCTTTAGGGAATTGGACACTGGCTGTGAGGCCTTTGTGAGCTACTTTGCAGATAAAGTCCTGTCGCTCCGCCGTGACCTCCCCACCACAGTTGAGACAGTAGGTGAACTCGAGGCTCCATGCACATCCTCTAGTCAGGTTATGGATTATTTCAGTCCACTCAGCCTGGAGGAAGTTGACAAACTGCTCTTAACTGTACACCCTACCACGTACTGCTCTGACCCGTGCCCATCATGGCTAATTAAAGCTGGCTGTGATGGGTTTCGAGATGCCCTAAGGAAGATTATCAACAAATCCCTCTTGGAGGGACAGTTCCCTAGAGCACTCAAGGAAGCTATGGTTCGTCCCCTCCTGAAAAAGCCATCTCTGGATTTGGCCGAATTGGCTAATTACCAGCCGGTCTCCAAAATGCCCTATTTAGGCAAAATAATTGAGAGGGCCGTGGCAATTCAGCTACAGAGATTTTTGGATGACACTTCCATTCTAGATCCTTTCCAGTCCAGTTTCCGCCCAGGCCATGGGATGGAGATGGCACTGGTCGCCCTCACGGATGACCTCTGGAGGCATCTGGATAAGGGTGGATTGGCAGTGACGTTGCTGTTGGACCTGTCGGCAGCATTCAACATGGTCGACCATCAGTTACTGATCCACCACCTCACCAACACTGGAATCCAGGGGTCTGCCTTGCAATGGCTGGCTTCCTTCCTTCAGGGTCAGGGACAAAGGGTGGCACTAGGGGAGCAGCTATCCCAAAGGCACCCACTGATTTGTGGAGTGCCCCAAAAGGCAGTGCTGTCCCCAATGTTATTTAACATCTACATGTGCCCCCTTACCCAGATTGCCCGGAGGCACCAGTATGCAGATGACACCCAGCTCTATCTGTTGTTGGGTGGCCAGTCTGACTCTACACAAGAAGATCTGGACCAGGTGTTGCAAGCTGTGGCTGGTTGGCTCAGACTGAGCTGACTGAAATTGAATCCAATGAAGTCGGAGGTCCTGTTCCTGAATTGGAGCAGTCCGGGGTTAGGGATCCCACTCCCAACCTTCAATGTGGCTCTGTTGGTGCCAGCACCGGAGGTTAGGAGTCTGGGAGTGCTCCTGGATGCCTCCTTAACAATGGAGGCCCAGGTAGCAGCCACTGCCAAATCAGCCTTTTACCACCTCCGGCTGATTAGGCAGTTGGTTCCCTTCCTTGAATGCAACGACTTGGAAACAGTGATCCATGCGATGGTCATCTCGAGATTGGACTACTGTAACACTCTCTACATGGGGTTGCCCTTGACCCAAATCCAGAAGCTACAATTAGTGCAAAATGCTGCAGTCAGGCTTCTGATGGGCCTCCCTATGCGGGAGCACATCCAACCTGTGGTTCCCTAGAGAGCACTGCACTCAGGGTCACAAAATCGATTGGCCTCCCAGGTCCTAAAGATGCCAGGCTGGCCACAACCAGGGCCAGGGCCTTCTCAGTGTTGGCTCTGTACTAGTGGAATGAGCTCTCAGAAGAGATCAGGGCCCTCAAGACCTTTTACAGTTCTGCAGGGCCTGCAAGATAGAGCTCTTCCACCAGGCCTTCAACTAAGGAGCCACACCAAATAACATCAAATAACTGAGAAGTGACAGTGCCCTGGTCCTTGGCTTACCCCCAACAGCCTGTGCTGTTGCCTAAATATAGAGACCAGGACGAGCCAACCACCAATATAGATTGTCTGATTACAACACTAGTATTGGTTCTGCCTTCTGTAAGCATTGTTATAAGTACTTACTACCAGTTTATGGTAGTACTTACTACCACTTTATGATAATGTAGAGTTTTATTATTCGTTTTAAGATTGTATATAATTTGTTACCTATATGTTTACTCTTTTTGTAAGCCACCCTAAGACCACTCTGATGGGGAGGGCAGGGTATAAATTTTTAAAAAATAAAATAAAGTTATTCACGAGCTCTTTCGTTTCTCAACAGTTTTCTGCACTGCATCCACAAGCATTTTTTTCACTTGTTCTCTTCTTCCATTGCTTTCTCAACTCCTTCTAGCATGAGCTGTGCTATGTTGAATCCCACAACATCCATCACCTCTACTTTCATTGTCTCATGTTTTAAGAGATTAATTATGTTTCTATACTTTGTGGAAGATTTCACCAAATCACTTTTACTCTTAGGAACAAAGTCCTTGAAGTACTTCATAACTAAACTGAAAACAACCTGTCTTCTCACTGGGAAGTCATCATGTTTCCCCAAAAATGCAGTAATGAAAATGGAAAAACACAAACTGCATTCACAAAAATCAAAGAAACATTGACTTTACTGACCAATTTTTTTAAAAAACAAACTGACAAATTACTGACCAAGATGAAAAAACTGACTTTTACTGATTTTACTGACCATTTCCCACCCCTGATTGTATTACTGTACATACATAAAAACAAACAAACAAACTTGAGTACTACAAAGCCTACATAGTATAAATATCTAAACAAGTAAGGTGAATGCTGCCAAAATTAGCAGCCCTGAATCTCCTCCTATTCTCTCCCCCGCAACACCTACCATTGAAAAGTGTGCAATATCCTATCATGATCAGTGCTATCCCCCCTCCTCTCGTTCTTCTTCACTGGTTGCTCCTTGTGGGAAGGAGGACACTTGTGGCGCAATGAGGTCACATAATATGTTTTGAAACAGTGGTAAGTTGTTGGAAGACAGAAGAGGAGAACAAGGTAAATATGCCATACATCCAAAGTCTGGTTTTCAGACTAAAATATTTGATTCCCTGGATCCTCTCTACTAATGATGACACCTCCCTCTTTCAGAAGAGCCCCCTTCATAAGGAGAACAGCTAGGCTCGAGTCCAGCAGCACCTCAGAGTCCCACAAGATTTGGGGGGTATAAACTTCCAAGAGTCAAAGCTCCCTTTGTCAGGTGACTCAAATCTAGCTGTTCTGCTGGAGACCAACACGCCTACCCTCCTAAACTATCTTCATAAGGAGAAGGTTCCTTGCACCAGATGAAAGCACTACCATTCCTAGAGCGGATCCATAGGACCTGGCCTCCCAGTTTCAACAGCAGCTATTCTGAATTGACTCACAAATTGTGCAAATCTATGACAAAGAGCTGACTTCAACAACAGGGTCATGCAGGAGCAAGGAGAAACTGTCACTGGTAGCATCCAACAACATGGCAAAGCCAGGTATTATCACTCCTTGGCTTCCCTAGGTCTCAAGGCAGCTGTAGAGGATAGCAACAGTGTGATTCACAGTATAGATCAGGGGCATCAGGAGGCTATCTCATCATGCAGTTACATGTGTTACACACTGAGCTTTTAAAGGAGATTCATTGTGCCTGCTGGTCATTGGAATCCACCCAGTTACTCAACAGAACAAGGTTTTTCCGCACATACAGATTGCAGTATGTATCTATCCATATTTTGTAACCTGAAAGCTCACTTGTTTAATTATATCTGTATGAAGACATATTGTGAATTAAATCATAATTTAAACCCAAAACAGAAGGTATCTTCTTCAGCATTTATGTCTGTCATCCATATCAAAGGCCACTAATCAAAATCAATAAGAGAACTCAAGAAGCTCTCTCTCTCTCAAAAAAAGGAACATCCTCACTGGCTCAGTAACCATCACGAACACTTATGTACAAGTGGAAAAGACTGCACTTAACTTTTAAGAGAAAAGTAGGTTCTTGTCATTTCTGCTATAATTTGTGCTCATTCTTTACTTGGCCAGTAGGAGGCATTCTTTATCAAAGCTTTAACAAACCAAGGGATGAGTTTAACAAAAGTAATAGACTAACTGTTCAATCATTTTGTTCCAGAATACCCTTGAATAGACATGCCAGCTGGAGCACATGGTCAACCAACATTCCAGGTCTATTTGAACCACTGTTGCTATTAAAGCAACCTTCCTGAGCAACAGGGTGTTATAGCAATACACTGCCTGTGCAGTCTTTGAAAATGGTTTTCCAAAAGCAATTAGATGGGATGGAGGCAGATAAGATTAGCTTCTCCCATTTCAGATTTTAAGTGACTTGCATGGGGCTTGGCTATTTTTCAAATGTTCTGATCCCGGGCTGTTTAGGTAAGAGTGAGTGTAACAGGCTCCTATAAAGCGACCAAGGTGACCCACATTGCCTATTAAGAAACTGGGGAACTGGGCTCTTAATAGCCTTCCCTTCAGTTGTTGTCCTCATGTATATATATATAGTATAGTTGCGGAAGTGGGTATAAAGGGTTTGGGTTTGCTGTCATGAGGTAGCTTTGTTGGGAGTAAAAAAAGAGTACAGAGATCACTGAAGCCGGAGTTGTGTAACAAAGAAGATTTACTTTGAACTATGCCTCAAAACTAACTGGCAGCCAATATAGTCCTTTCTAACCAGAAGTTACATGATTTCTGTACATTAGTTAAACAAATTAAGTATTGCATAGGAGCTATTTTAAGTTTCTCAACGCAGTTTTCAAAGACAGACCTAAGAGGAACACGCTGCAGTAATATAACCTGGATGTGATCAGTGCATGGATGCCTGTGGCCAGCCATCACTTTTAAAGAAAAGGAACAGTGACTAAACAGTGACATGACTAAACTGTGTTCTGATAATGTTCTTAGACAGCACCAAAAAAACCTGGTGTTCAAGGAAGCGATGCTTGTGAAACAGCTTTATCTGTGAATGGCGTAGCAAACATGTTACTGTGAGCCTCTGTATTTTCCAACTCTTGATATCAAGGCCTGATGTAAAACTCCTTCAAAACTCAGAATAGCTCAGCGAGACAGCACCTGCACAGACACTATGGCAGCAAAGAAGTAAGGCCACTCTGTCACTAAATCAGCATGAAAGTGTGCTGTTGTGTTTGGTGGGACTCATTCTAAGCTTTCCTCTACTTTTATTTGACACTGGCACTCAGAACGCATTTCAAAAATCCACCTGTGGGAACAGCTGCATCATCAACTGTGACTAGATGTCAAATGCCCCCTTTGATCAAGAATCCTTTGTTTTAACTTCATTATTAAATTTGGAGCAGGATTAAAAAAATTAAATATCTTTGCTGAAGCCTAATAGTACATTTCAACATGAAAGCTGAATTTGAACTTGAAAGTGAGGAGGAGAACTAAAGAAAGAAAGGGAAAAGGAGGGCATTACAATCAATAATTCCATTCCTAAAGAGTTGTTTTTATTATCAGTAAAGTCCTCCCACTAGGACTACAATTTTGATCCCACCTTTCTCTCACACACTGATAACTCTTTCATTTATCACTTAAGGTTGCAGTTCAGTTCTCTGCTATATTCTCTTGATAGCAGTAGTGTTTAAGCATATTTTAAAGCCCGTAGACATGCGGATTTCATTTTAAGCTCTGAAGGTGTCTGTATAATAGGCAAATGGGAGTTTTTAACATTAGAGTCAATGTGGAGGATCTTACAAATTTATGCGCCTGTACACACACACACAAACATATCGCAGGTATTGTACCAGTGCTTAAGCTCTTATTATACAAAAATTTGAAATGTTCATAAATGATGAGCTCAGCTCACTCTATTTCAGTATTTAATTAAGAGTCCCTCACAAGCAGAAAAATAATGTATTTCTATTAATAAGCTTGGACATTAGTTTGCACATTATTTCATCCATGCAAGGGAAACCTACACTTTATTCTATCCCATCAGTTCTATCCTACACATCTAGCTATAGTCTCAGTTTTTGACTCAAGTGCTTCCACTTCGCCTATATCCCACCAAACTGAGACTCCAGTGATACCTGGTGCTAATACTTCCATGCTATTTGTAAGCTGTTAGGCTTGTAAGGTTTGAAAGCATTTCCCATTTAAATCTCTCCGAACAACAGATCAAGGACAAGATTTTGTTTCTGTGACTCATCTTTTCCCACAAAAACAAATCAGAAACCTCTCTAGATTTAATTTACACTTTTAATCACTGTATCTTGTTTAATTATAATATTGACATCTATGACTCAGTGGGTGATTACAGAATCTAGAACTATATGTACTTCATTGAAGCGTGGTACTCTTTAAATACAGACTCCTAAAATAGTTCATCATATCAATTACTGCATTTGAAGAAATTCATAAGCAATAACATTTTAAGAAGTTAACGCCACTAGGAAATATAAACCACTAGACAAAAATAAGCTGAAGCCCAGGCCATTTAGAAAGTATTTTCAGGATCATTATTTGTTCCACATGCTAAGCCAAGTAGACAGACAGACTTGCAGAATCTTTACGTATGGATGAGACAACAATAGCAGAGGTTTGGATTTATTTGGGAATAAAGAACACTACCAGAGGTAGTGATGGACAAACTTTTTGTTTAAAGGAAATGGATAACTGCTGATGTTTAATTGACAAGTGATGCAACAGAGTTCCAATCCATATATTTGGTGGGGCCACTGCTCAAGTCCCAGTTGTACCAGTGTCAACATGCAGCATGGATTCATCTGCTCCTGCTGGGAGGTGTTAGCGTATTTGCATGGCTGATGATCTCTGTGACCCTCACACCAGACAAGCAGATCGCTTACAGGTCTGTCTGAAAGCAAGCCATTTTCTTATTAAAGTCAACATTAACTTCCTAATAAGTTTTAGAAGAGGAACATAAATGTTTCATACAGTTGCCATGCCATTTCTGCATTCTTTTCGTGCCCTGCTGTAATTTATTTATTTTTTTGAGATAGAACAACCAGAAATGTTCTCTGGCTCCAAAACTACCACAGAGATATTTTCTGAGATATTTTCAGAATTATAGCCTCTCTCTTAATTTCTAACAGCATTTTCTTTGATGTACCTATGTGTTGATGATCTGAACCAAAGTCAAAAGTTTCATAAGCCTCTGCCTATGGCAGCAATAAAGCAACTGAACTGAGCAATAGATAGTTATTTGACTGTTCATTAAATTATAATTTTTTGAAATTTAAGAGCTAGCCCAAAATATACCATCTTTTTCCTTTTGTCCTGTTCTGTGGGAGGCTCCTCTTCTTCTGTCACTTTGGGCTCTTCAGAAATGGACATCAGCATGCAACTAAGAAAACAAATAGAAGTATTTTCAACTTTAGATTTCAACTAGGAGTTGAAAGCCTAACAAAGAAAATTGCTGTGAAAATTGATTTATTACATGCCAATATATGTAATTTAACAGAACTGTCCTTGCAGCAGGTAGCATATGGAACAATATATTAACTGTGTTCTGGGCCAGATTTGTTTTTGAGATTTTGGTGTTTCACATAGCGCAACAATTTTAACTGGGGTTTACATGGGAGCATCATTCCAGTGTTGTTGGTAAATGAAGTACAAGCCAGAATCTCCGGGGGCGGGCAAAGAGAGAAAGAATTCTTTCTTGTCCCACTGACTTATTCCTATTTTTAACTTCATCCCAAATTCTTCTGTAACATGACAGATACATCACACACCAAGATAACTAATTCAGCAGAAGACAATGAGTATGCTGCTACCAGTTTCACCACCTACTGCTCTGACTTTCTGTCTCTTTGGTTGTAATCTCATGATAAATTAATAAACCAGACATGCAAGACAGATTACTTCTTCAGTAGTACAAGAAAATAAGTAGACCCCTGCTGGATCAGACCAGTGGTCCATCTAGTACAGCATTCTGTTTCACATAGTAGCCAACAATTTGCCTTGGAGGGTCAACAAATAGAATACAGAAGCCTATGATGTTGCCTCCTAGCAAGTATTCAGATGTTTGCTACCTCTGGATGCAGAGGTTTCCTTTGGTCACCACAGCTAGTAGCCACTGATGAACCTAGCCTCCATCAATCTGTCTAATCCCTTTTACAGTTGTGCAAAAGCAGGCGATGGCAAACCACCTATGAACATCTTTGCCTTGAAGGTCCCTTACTGGGACCACCACAAGTCGGCTATGACTTCCTTTTTGTCAATCTTGAATTTATTGTCCATCTACCACTGGAATTTATTGTCCATTCACCACTGGTTGACCTCAAATTCCTGTTCTATGAAAGATTTGGACAAAATTCTATCCACTTTCTCTATTCCATGCTTAATTTTATAAAACTCTATCATGCCCCCCCCCCCTGGTTGACTTTTTTCTAAACTAAAGACTTTTAAATTTAAAGTCTCATAGTTCAAAGACTTTGGCCTTTCCTCATAGGAAAGATGCTCCAATCAGTTAATCATTTTGCCTGCCTTCATCTGTACTTTTTCCAGCTCTGCAATATCTTTTTTGAGATATGGTGACCAGAACTGTACACCACATTCCAAATGGAACTGCACCATAGATCTATACCAGACAAGTACAGAACTGACAGCTTTGTTTTCAACTCATTAACACCAAGCACTCCAGCTCCCCACATCTTCACTCAGAAGCTTCTGGCATTGACCTATATATACTTGTGCCTCATTTCCCTAGTCAATAAGCCTCACTTTCCTCAGCCCTTTGTCTTTCTTCACATGACAATTTTTTACTGCTATCTTATCCTCAGTTCTATCCTGGGCCAACAAATATTACCCCAAGCATCATAGCACGTACAGTAATCACAGAGTAATTTAGTCTTTTACTTACTCTTTGAATGTCCTTGTTTCAGTATCTTCAGTCATGACATCATGCAGCCCTTCTACTGAAATGTTTATAATACCACAAAATTTATCTTGGATAATACTGAAAGAAAGCAGAATAGTTTTGCTTAAGTAGATAAACTGGAAGCTTGCTTAGCAGTTTTAAGGAAGTACTTAGTGCTTAACTAAGCACACTGACAGGCTGTCTTCCCAAAAGGAGAGAATGACCTCAACCAGGAATTTTCAACTTTGCCAGACCCAGGACCCACCTTTAACTCCAGGTAGCAGCATGAGATCCACTGAGCGGCAAGTACATGACAGTAACCGTGTGACCACCAGATGAGAAACCAGAGTTTCTGAACCTGCCCATGCTAGAAAGCAATCCTCTCCACAGTTAAGTGACCTTGCCTCACCACCAGTGTTCCTCTCAGCATGCTGTTCAAATGAAAGGCAGGAAATGTGGTACCCTTGCTCTCAACATGTGCCATAGCAGTAAGTCCTTCCCAATGCAGCAAAACAACTAAAAACAAAAAGTGCCAGCTTTATAAGGGTTCATGAAACCTACCTGAGATTTTCAACCTATGGGTCTAAGACTGACCTAGATTAATAGCCTCTGAAAACAAACTCATGTTTGTTGTTTTCTACTAAAATGACAACTATAAAAGTAGAAAACGGGGGGAAATTAGAAAACTACATAAGTGAAAGATGTTGACACAGATCCATATTCATAGTAACAGGCTGTGAGCACCTATCTGCAAACCTTATTTGGTGTAGTCAGCTTTGACACATATTACAGGACGGGGGCTAGATTTAATCTTCTCCCTCCAGGTTCATTCTGTCAGACTTGACAGCAGACCTTCTGTCACGAATTGTACATGTGTACCCAATTAAAGGGAAGAACAAACAACCCAAGGTCTCAGATGAGAAATCAAACATTGAGAACCACACACCTTCAGACTGAATCCAGGAAAATATACACAGGAAAGCCTTCTAAGACCTGATCCCTCTTGTTGGCTGACAATTTTTAAAACTACTGAGCTTATGCTATGCAATAATAGTACTGACATTAATTTCTGCCTTACTTTACGATTAAATTCACACATGCATTCTTGTATTTGAAACTGATACAGAATTGTTACATCTCACAGTTAAATTAAGTATCTAATAGATCAGCAGACATACACACATGCGTTTCTAGCCAGAACAGCATGAAAGATGGGCCTCTAACAGCTTATAGTGGCTACTATGTTCAGAAGTTTTAGCAAAGTCATGCAATACAAGCATAAAATGCAATTCAAAGTAAAATGCAAGCAGCATTTTAAAGGAGGCTTAGTTTAAAACCAACAGCTATGAATAGTGTGTTGCAATTAACTTTGAGGATGGCTATCCCATTATTTTGAATGATCTGGTCAAGTGATCTAGATCTCAGCCACCATTACATAACTTTCTCTGGGTAAAATGTTAGAGCTACACATTGTTATTCTGCTCTTCTTCAGCTTCATCATGATTGCGTCTTACCCTCCCTAGTGGGATGTCAAGCACCAGTTATCATATGCCTTTACTGTATAGAGAGTTTCTTGGTCAACCCAGTAGCAGGATACTTGGTGCGGAATCTTCCTATATATGTGTATTAAGCATAGCTTCAAAATTTAGTATGGGTTACTATACACATGGAATTCACTGCCACAGGAAGTGGCGGCGGCTACAAGCATGGATGGCTTCAAAAGGGAATTAGATAAGCATATGGAGCAGAGGTCCATCAGTGGCTATTAGCCACAAGGTATAGACAGGGACTCTGGGGCAAGTGATGCTCTGTCTTCTTGGTGCTTTGGGGGGGTCAACAGTGGGAGGGCTTCTAATGTCCTGGCCCCACTGGTAGACCTCCTGATGGCACTGGTATTTCTGGCCACTGTGTGATACAGAGTGTTGGGCTGGATGGGCCTTTGGCCTGATCCAACATTGGTGTCTCTTATGTTCTTATATAACTACGAAAAGTCATGTGTACTTGCACTGTCAGGCAGCATTTGGAAAATGTTAACTTAACATGTACACCAGGTCTTATATGAAAAGCAGCCCTTAACTGGGAAAATTTCAGTATGTATTTGTTAACTATGCCAAATTTACTAGTACAGTAGAAATGCTTCAAGCCTTTTTTAATGTCTTTACACCTGAATTTAAAGATAGATTCCACACTATGAAAGCGTTCTGCTCCACTGATAATTCTACCTGTGTTAAGACTGAAAAATTTATTTATTTATTTTATTTCATTTATACCCCGCCCTCCCTGCACGCGGGCTCAGGTCTATGTGACAGACAACCCCACAGGTTATTTTGGTATTCTAAGAACCGCACAATCAGTTGATTTTACCATAAATCTGGAGACTAAAAATGGCTCTTAAACTGGTTATTAGTTATGGTGATGTTTCAGTTGTGGCTCACTTGTAAGAAAAGGAAAGCACATTACTCTGCAGAAATATTTAAAACTGCCTGATAAAGACAAAATAATATTGGCTTATATAAATTATTTTATATAAAGTAAAAATATGTTTCATAGGATTTCCCTTCTTCAGAATTCAGGACTCTCTCTAGAAACAGGAAGCTTGGTATATCCCAGTAAAATTCCTTTTGTTAATATTTGGTTGACAAATTTTAGTTCTATTTAAGGTCTGATGGATCATTATGCCTGTGATTGTAATGAGTGTCACTCACCCCTTCTGCTCTACAGGCTCATTAACTGGCCTGATGATTTATTGATATGTAGAGTTTTCTCTTCTAGCAGACAGATTTGATGTGATGCTTCTATCCAATTCTATGACTTAAATTATTCTTATTATGAACCAAAGAAGCTGGTAGATTGGGGTAGTAGCCTTTTGAACAATATGGAGATTTTCAGGTAGAAAATGTAATTATTTTGTGCCCTCTGACCTCTGCATAATAAGCTGTAAGTATGAGCCTACTGATCAAATAAAGGCAGATTGTGCAAGAGACATGGTATTTAATTACATTTTTCCCTGCTTCCATCTCAAAATACTGTGGCCTGTTACTGGCTCTAGTAATCACCAAACTAATCAAGCCTTTACCATCACACTGAAATTCTGTAAGAGTAATATCTTCAGAGTGAAAGGCTATGAAGAAAAAGACTTGCAGTTAGCAATACAAAAGCTCTTCCTTTAATCCTGGTTTAAACTACTTAAGAAAGCCTAGAAACATTTATGACATACCTCTGAAATACTTCAGTTTATAGGTTGCTGGCTTATAAATCATAGTGTGACACTGTAAGTTCAATATTGATAATTAATTGTACACATTACCAACTGTGTAACCTCTGCTATTGCCATATTTGATCACTCAGCTTGTAAATAAAGGAAGGTTCATACCGAGCTCAAACCTACATTTTGCACATGACATATGAGCATCAAATCCTATATAACTCATTGCTGTGATGAAGACAAAGAAGATGAAGAAAACGAAGAAGAGGAGGAGAAGACTGGATTTATACCCTGCCCTTCAATACCCGAAGGAGTCCCAGAGAAGCTTACAATCCCCTTCCCTTCCCCTCCCCACAACAGACACCCTGTGAGGTAGGTGGGGCTGAGAGAGCTCTCTCTAGCACTGCTCTTGAGAGAACAGCTCTGAAAGAACTTATGACTCACCCAAGGTCACACCAGCAGCTGCATGTGGATGGAAAGGTCATAAGAATCAGATATGCACATGTTTCATACATGCAGTGTGCCATACTCAATTCACAGCATGTTACTGCTTGATTCAAAACCAAAACCTGAGAAGTTTGGGGCCATGCTATTTTTGCCCAAATCTTCAAGAGGATATCAGAATAGTGAATGGTTGATATTACCTAATCTGTCCACCAACTTGACTAATAGCAGATTTTAAATCAACATTACTTAATTTTTCTGAAGCAAGGTTTTGCCAAGTGCACTGCAAATATTCATGTCACCTTCACATCCAGGTGCTTTAGAAAGATGGGATCTTATCACCACAGTCATAAATTGAGGTCAGCTTTGACCTGCTTCTTTTTGTTGTTGCTGCTGCTGTGGAGGGATGACATCCATTCAACTATTGAGATAAACTTCTCCCCTCTTACTACTGAAATATCCCTTTGGGGGAAAGGCCCATTTTAAATGCAACAAACACAAATTACAGTGCCACGAAGATGGTGTCCAACAGATAAAATACTGTTAGAATTGTTTGGTATTCGATAGTAAAAACTGCAGAAGGGTTTTTTAAAAATTTTTATTTTATTTTTAAACTTCTGATCTGAGAGCTGACCATCTGGAGAGAGAATTGAGTACGGCAGCCATCGTTAAAGCAATATCAACCAAGGACAATTAACACTAGCACTTATGTCATCAATTGGTTGTGGTATTGTTTTAAATGTTTTACTTGTTTTTATTGTAATTTATGCGCTGTTTTATGTAAGCAGCCCTGAGCTGGCCTCGGCTGGGAGGGCGGGGTAGAAATCTGACTAAATAAATAAATAAATAGATGGTGAAGTTCTCTTACACATTCTTATTTTAATTAGTATCATATATGACAAAATACATACTACAGGATACACAGTTTGTACACTGGAAATGTAAACTATAGATATGACCATTTCCCCCCAGGAATATTTAACTTCTATATTTAATTTCAATAGTTAATTTCAGTAGGCATGTGTGATGGTCTGGGGTGGAAGGAGTGGGGACTAAAATATTGTTGGCAGGAAAACCTTCACATGGCCCAGTGCCTCTATCCTCACAATGGTAGCACATATTGATTTTTTTAAATAATCTATTTATTGAATTTTCAAGTAATAGAGAGGAAAAAGGATAAATACGATTTACATATCACAATATTTACGTTTAAGTACATTAGTTAATTATACATTTCATCCATATCTCATTAATTATAATAATCCAAATTACCACATATATCAAGTTTATCTAAGTCGCTCCATTAACAAGGTTTATAACATCTCATAATTCATTACAGCAACACTCTTACACCTAAACCTTTCCCAAACTAGCTAAACTATTCCCATGGAGCTATTCTATTCCTTTAAATCATTTAGGATCTTATTTCCCATTTGTTCTGCTCATAAGACCAGTTGATTAGAAGTCTTCACCTTCCCCCCCCCCCAAAATGACTTATTGGCCTTTCTTATTCCATAACAGTCAGTCATTATTCCAGACTTACATTATCATTACATTAAGAGGCCCAGTTGTAAACAAAGCACATATTGATTTTGGAATTAACTGAGGACTATCTGCCCTCATTACCCTTCCAACACCAAGCACACCTGTGAAAGAGGCCAAAACAATGGCCTGACAGTGCTGTTAGCACTATTTACTGCTAGTCACCCCGGCTGTAAATTGTGATGGTATACTTCCCTGTCTTGTTAAAACCTGATTACAACTTTTTCTGCCCTTAATGCCAAGGAGAAAAACAGAGACAGAACACAAGAAAAAGGTTTATTTATAATGAAGGAAATAAACTGGAGATTTTTTAGAAACAACTTTATACACCAAAATATGTTTGTATGTGTGTATCAGTGTTCCCTCTAAGCTGAGTTAGTATGAGCTAGCTCACAGTTTTTTCAGCCTCTGGCTCACACATTTTTGTCTTAGCTCAAGAAGGATGGCTCCAGAGCAAACTAATTTATGCAGTAGCCAAATCACGCTCTCACAACTTTAATGCCAGGAGCTCACAAAGTAGAATTTTTGCTCACAAGAATCCACAGCTTAGAGGGAGCATTGGTGTGTCTGTATGTAGACTGAAATGTGGAGAGTTAGCCAGCCACTGCCAAGTTCTCCACCTTTCAGACAGACCCTGTAGAGCCTTTCTACAATGCAGACCTCAGCTTGCCCCAATAGCGTTCTGATCACCCAGAAAGACTATATACGAGATCCATATACCAGTATGTGCTTAACAGGCCGCCACTACCCTAAACAGTCCACTTTCACCTCAAGTGACTGGAGGCAGAGCAAGATCTTTACCTTGATTAAAGCCCCTCTAAACCCTGTCTGGCTTAAACCTCTGCTAAATGGCTCTTTTTTCCGTCTGCTCCTCCCCCTTCCTCCAAGTGTTCCGATGGCCCTGATTGGTCATTTCTGGCTTTCTTTCCAGACCACCAGGGTACAATACTGATATTCACTCACAATTTCTCCACCAGAACTATTTTTTTCTGCACGTAATTGTGTTTCATGATGCTGCTAGCTATAATAAATTTTGCTTACTCATTTGTAAGCTGTCATATTGTTTCTATGAATTATTAATACTAATGAATATTTGAAATGGCTGAAATCTTTGGAGGCAACAGTTTAACATCTGATATAGGTAGAATGCTAAACACATTTTGATACAACTCAGGAGTTATGAATGAAGGATTTTCCACTGGCAAGTAGAACAAAATAGGATTGCATAACAAAAGTTTAAGATTCATACAGAACTGTGAATTAAAATGACAGCTAATGATGACATTATTTGGAAAAAAAAGTCTTAATAATAAGTGAAACTATTGTTTATAAAATGCACAAAATTGCGGTCTTGGTTTTTACACAAGCAGCATCAGAAATCCTATGCTATAAAGCTGAGTGTTCAAATAAGATGACCTGTGCTGAACTTTCAAGTACGGTTGTTGCTTTAGGAAGATGAATATTGTCCAGTTCTGAACTTCCCAGTGGATTCTGTGGCACAGACTGAAGTGGATCAGTTACACGGTATCTACCAGCCTGATAAAAACCATAGTAATCTATTCCACTGTCAGAGCTCTTTTGCATTTTAAGCTTCTGTCTAAACTGAATCATTTTGTAAATCAAAAAGAAGATAACAGCACAAGCCAAAATAAAAAGGGTTAATAAAATGTCAAAAGCCCGAGTCAGTTTTTCTACCTGCTGTGTACAGATTAGAGAGGATTTAAATGACACAGAAGCAGCTTCTGGGGGAAATGCTCCGCTCTCTTCCATAGTAAAATTAACAGGTATATTCTGTGCTGGTATCTCCACAGTTAACAATGAAAACACTGTAGTTGCCAGTCTGAACTTCCCAACAGAATGCTCTTCAGAAAGGTGTTGATTAGCAGATGTGGTAGGTATTTCTGTCCATAAACTCACTGTATCCGCATCCACATTCTTTAAATGTCTGTAAACAGAACTGCTTGAGGGGTTTTTATCCCATGCCATCAATAAAGTAGTGGTGCTGTGGTGAATACCTGCTGGTTTGATATCCTTGATTGTTTCAGGTGGTGTGGAACTGTTGAAACAGTTTGGAAACAAGTCCCATTTAGCAAAATTCAAATGTCTTCCACGCAAACTGGAAGGATACTGGCAATGAATATTGACAGAGACTGAAGAAGACACTAGCCAAGTAATTAGACCAAGTAACCTGCAGCTACAATTCCAAGGATTGTACTTTGCTTGTAAGTGAGTTAATGAAACCAAAGGCTTGAGAACTCCAGGCTGCATATCTGTAAGATTATTAAATGCTAGATTCAGCATCTTCAAAGATGCTCCAATTTTTGCAAATGCATTATCTGCAATATTGATTATTTTGTTTCTGTCAAGTTGCAGAAACATTAAATTATTCAACAATGCAAAAGTATCGGAATTGACATTTTCTATATTATTATTGCTCAAAACTAACTTTTTAAGATGAATTAACCCCCCAAATCCATTCACATCGATAAAGTTTATGTTGGCCCTTTTTAAAGAGAGATATTTGAGCTTGTCAAGTCCTCTAAATGCAAAGGGAGGGACTGATCCAATCGGGTTATGTGACAAGGAAAGTTTTTCAAGACTGCTCAGTGCTACAAAAGCATTTGGTGGCACGCGCGTTAAATTGTTACTTTCAAGGTACAAACATGTAAGGTTGTCAAGGTGACAAAATGCTGCATCTGATATCCGTGAAATCTGATTGTTGGCTAGGTTAAGAACCCGAAGACTAATCATTCCCAAGAAAGTACCACTACCAAGGATACTGAGGCGATTGCTTTGAAGCGTTAGGTATCGTACTGAAGTGAGATCACTAAACAATCCTCTTGGAACAAAAGCAATGTTATTATTTTGCAGGTATAAAGAACGAAGATTTGAAAGTCCTTCAAATGTTCCAGGATCCAAACGCTTAATCTGATTATTATTCAGATGTAGGTACCACAGGTTCTTAGATTTAGAAAATGCTTTTGGATACACATTTAAAATTCCAGAATTATCCAAGTGTAGCACAGCAAGATGCTGAAGCCCTATCAGTTCATTAGGATTTATGCAAGATATATTATTCCCACTTAGATATATGAATATAGTACTTTGGGGGAAATTCTTCGGAATAGATGAAAGACCTGCATTACGGCAGTTGGCTTGTCTGCCTGTACACTGCTGGCAAACAGATGGACAACAAAGTATTTCCTCCTGGATCAGCAACAAAAGAAGGCAGTTAAGAATATGTCGAAACGACCCAAGGTGGTGAAGTCGACACATATCCTGGACTGTGATTCTCCCAATCATCTCTGATTGTGCTATCAGAAAAAAAGTTAAAAACAGTTCATTCAAAATTCTCAGGTTTCATTTGTTTCAAAAGTAGGGAATCTTTTAATGTTATTTCTGCTATTTATGGACTATACAAACAAATTTATTTTATCACACCAACTACTTCAGATCTAATATCTAAAATTCAGTAACTCATAATGGTAAAATTACAGTATTTTCTAACATGGCTGAAAACTAGTTTAAGAGTTAAAATTGAAATCAAAACAGCAGCTTTCAGTAAGAGAAGCTATTTAACGACTTTCTAAATTGGTTCATCCTACTTAAACTCAAAAGGAAACAGTGCTGTTTATATTCAGCAACCTCCATTTCCTTCAATTAGTAGCTTCTTGTTCTTTTAATATTCATGACTGTTTGACAGTTTAAAATATATTAAAAATTGCTCTCACCTAGAATGCAGTGTTCATTCTATCAGGTAAAAATTGTAGTTTTGAAGCTCACTGGAATTGCTAGTGCAGTTCATTATTTTAAGAAATTTCTATACAACATTCCAGTTTCCCACTTTTTTGTCACAGGTTCTGCAACAGTTCCTACAGGAAACACTACTCTTCCCACTTGCTCTTCCACAATGACTGGTTAAAATAAAGTTACCATGGATACAGGAAACTGAGAGACAGGAAGTCATTTTATCTCCAGTTCTGAAGTACTGCTAGAAGGAAAATCTCTGCAATTTGTTCCTCTAAAGTTCAGTTAAATGCATTAGTCTTCCCATGGTACTGATACAATATGTATTCGATTTAAATTATTGTGCATAATAAAGAATGTACATGCTAAGCAGAATATAATATAATGGAAAGCCCGTGTGGTGCAGTGATTATGAGTGTTGGACTAGTATCTGGGAGACCCAGGTTCAAATCCCCACTTGTGGTATAGAAGCTCCCTTGGTGACCTTAGGCCAGTCCTACTCTCTCAGCCTAACATACCTCATAGGGTTGCTGTCAGGATAAAATGGAAGAGAGTGATGTAAACCACTTTGTGTTTCCATTGGAGAGAAAGGCAAGGTATAAATGTATTAAATAAATAAAAGGATATACATAATGGGTTATAACCCGTAAAAACAATTACACCCAGGAAAGGAAAAAAATATTCATTTATCTCAGCATTTAGAAATAATTATACCCCCCAATTTCTAACTTTTATTTAAATTAGTACCATGTATGAATGACAGAAAGATCAGTCTCAATAAAGCATTTTTCACCTATATTTCTCTGAAGTAAAAAACAAATGGAATAAAGAAAAACAAATTACTACTGAGAATGTTAATAAGTTAATGGTGAACTTGAAGAAAATTAAGCTAGAAAAGTATAGAGAACTTGAAAGAAAGATAATCTGGAAGTGGTACAGAACACCTGCACAACTGGCATATATGATAAAAGGGATGAAACCTAATTGCTGGCACTGTAACGCAAAAGAAGAGTGGTATTCTCACTTATGGTGGGAATGCCCAAAGGTGACAGATTTTTGGGAAAAGATACGGGGAAAAATAGCAGCACTATGTAAAGTCAACCTGGATATAGATGTAGATTTATTATTTATGGGTGTGTTGGGAAACCATAGAATTGAGAAACAAAATCAGGATATTTTCAAAGTAATGTTATTAGCAGCGCATGCAGTGATTGCATATGGTTGGAAGGAGAACTCAAAATGGACTTTAGAAAAATGGAACGAATATTTATATGAATATATACAATCGGACATATTGACAGGGGTATATTTGAAAAGTTGGAAAGAATGTGCTCGTGGTTAAAAATGTAATTTGAAAAACATGATGGTGGCCACCTTAGGGGGGGAGGGATAAAATAGGGGAAAAGAAGTATCAAAAATTTGGAACTAAACTGTAATGTAATAACAATATTGGGATACAATAAAAAAATTATATTAAAAAAATTTCTCTGAAGTATAAACAAGTGTCAGACAGAAGAACTTGAGTGATTGATGGAATAAAATGGGTAAAGGAAGGCATACTCAAAATTTGAAGAAAATGAGGAATTTCAGACAGGTGATATATTCCGGAAGAGGAACGGTTCCGAAACGGTTTCTGGTTTGTCATTTCAGACAGAACCGTTTGAGAACCGGTTCCCTTCCGGGATATATTTGTCATTTCATACACAATCGCTTCTGTCTCGTTTAGGAAACGGGGCTGAAGCGTTTTACCTGTCAACCACTTCCAAGTACTCCTCAGTTTCCTCTCCCGGTTCCAATGCACTTTTCCCCGCCGTTTTTCGCCCATGCGGGCGATCTCCGGCTTTTTTTTACGTTTGCTTTATAGTGTTATAGCGCTATAGCGCTATAACGGAATAGCATTATATCAATCCCATTGGAATGCATGGAGTGTTTTGTTATACTGCTATAGCGCTATAGCACTCTAAAGCGAACGTCCCCCCCAAAAAAAAGCCAGAGATCGCCCGCACGGGCGAAAAAATGGGAAAAAGCGGTGCGGTCTGAAATGGCAAACCGCTTCAGATCCAGCTCTTTACTGGAAGGGGAAAGCCATGTGTGAAATGGCAGCCCTATACCGGTTCACATCAAAACGGATCATTACTGGTTTGAAACCGGGTGAAACTGGGTAATGTGAAATTCCCCAACATTACTCCAGTTACGTAAGTGAGCAAGAAACAATTCCTTAGCAATGAACTGGGAGATTTTAACCCATTCATAAATTTCTAGTTTCATTTTTTTTAACTACGTAAGCAAATAAATATTATTGACTTTCTATAGACATAAAATCTTACTAATAACTAAAATACTTGCACAATTAAGTATTTGAAGCTCACTGACTTTGACAGACCTTAGCAGCAACAGTGTGATTTACCTTTTATTAGGATCAACAAAAATGTCACCAAGTACTAAACATGCTTCTAAGTTCCCCTAACCTCTTCCTTCGTGATAAAGAACCTGGATGCCCATAACTATCTGTGAATTGCAGTCTATACTGCACCTCTTACTAGAAGTGTTTTATTTTTATGGCCTTCAACACAATAAAATTAAGGCAATATTCTGAAGAAAGTCTTAGCTACAACTCAAGATTGAGGATCCAAAAACATATAACTTAACTTGGCACATAATCTTTGGATTTCTATTTCTTGGACTGAAACTGAAGAGAAACATACATGAAAATAATTTGTGACATGACTCCGTGAATCCCGACCAAGTTTCTCTCACCTGTTATCTGATGGCAGAAGGGAAAGCAATGCCAAAGCCGAAAGTTTTCTTCTTTCTGGCTGAGTTATATTATCCATGCGGTCAACCCACATTTCAATCACATGACCAAGGAGCAGGTCTGGCTGGAAAACATGACTGAATGTCACATTTGTAAACAACATAATCAGACTAGATAACTATTTCACAGTTTTGTGATGAGATAAAGTAAAACTTCTCAGATGGAAGTTCCTGTTACTATGCCAAATTCTACGGAACATTCTAACTTCACAACATATATGGATGGGCATATAAACACATGTATAAAGATACAGAATCATAAAGGATATATATGTATGCATATTCAGAATTCTATTACTGTGTGTGTCATGGCATTCTAATATATCTAATAGTTCTACCATGTATAGAACTTTATTCTAATACATCTTTAGAGACTCAGCTCAATGCTACTAGAAAAGGGGATTTGCAACATAAGATCGGATCCAAACCTCCTCCTCCTTTGAGCAGGATACTTTCCCTCTTTCTATAGATTCCTCCTTCTATACTATATGCAGTTTCAGAGGAAATCCAAATGTTCAAGGGTGGATTTTCAGTGGGATCAGAGGATTAAGTAAGAAGGGAGAGGAAGATATTTTGCAAGCAGAGCTTGTATTTTATTGGATCCAACTCACAGACTTTATGACATATGCATTTTCAGAAATTCAGATTATTATTGTTAGTTCCATATATTTATTAAACACGAAGCTACTAAAAGTCCCTCCTGTCAAGTGAATCACTGTTCTTTGATTTATACTGGAATTATTATGCAGTACCAAGCCTTTATCTTTAAGAGCACCCCTTGGTTTCCCTGGATTTATTTATTTATTTATTTATTTGTGTGTGTGTGTGTGTGTGTGTGTGTGTGTGAAGTGCTGTCAAGTCGCTTTTGATCAATGGTGACCCTATGAATTAATGTACACCAAAACATCCTATCGTGAACAGCCATTCTCAGGTCTTGCACACTGAGGGCCGTGGCTTCCTTGATGGAATCAACCCATCTCATGTTGGGGTCTTCCTCTTTTCCTGCTGCTTCTCATAATATGAACAAAGTACGATAGCCTTAATTTAGACATTTTAGTTTCTAGGGAGAGTTCAGGCTAGATACAAACATTGGAAAAAATTAACAACCCAGCTATTATTCAGCATCTGAGCAACACATAGAAAACATTTTCTTCAGCAAAAATTTTTTTAAGAAGAGATTGGATTTATACCCCGCCCTTCACTACACAAAGGTGCCTCAGAGCAGCTTACAAACTCCTTTCCCTTCCCCTCCCCACAACAGACACCCTGTGAGGTAGGTGGGGCTGAGAGAGCTCTTGACAGAAACTGCTCTTTTTCAAGGACAGCTCTTATCAGAACTATGACTTGCCCAAGGTCATCCAGCCAGGTGCAAGTGGAGGAGTGGGGAATCAAACCCGGTTCTCCCAGATTAGAGTCTGCGCACTTAACCACTACACCAAACTGGCTCCCCCTTCCACCAAGTTAAATATATTAAAGTCAGCTGGGAGACAGAAGAATTTTGCTAGAACTGAGAGATCTGCAAAAAACAGCACATACTGATGTAAAGACAAATGTCTGCTTATTTACTGCTGGACAAGATAAACAAAACATATTATCTTACTGACTGCATGTGATTTTTTTTAAACCAAAGTTTCTGTGGAATAAGTAGTAACCTAGAGATAGATTCTGCTTGATGTTGCTTATGTATGCAGGGGCTTCTCAGTTTCCCGTCGGTGCACAGCAGCTTATGTCCCTGAAAAGCTTTTCCCTTTCTAAGCTAGGGATTCTCTGGAACAAGGCAGGGGTAAGAAACAGCCACTGGGGGGGGGAACCCCAAGCTGAATATTCCTCTGTATGTACACAGGGTCTCTCTGAATCCTAGCCAATACACTGAGCAAAGCTGCTTAAATGAGAAGTAGTATGACTTTTTTGTTGTTGTTCAGTCGCACATGACTATTTGCCCTTTAAAGATTAAAACTGGTACCAATAAGAAGCACAACATTTTCATTTCTGTGGACTAAAGACATTTAACTTCAAAGCCGCATGAGCTATGTATGTATTTAGAACACCTCATTTTCTCCAGGACAGAAGGTGCCATAAAGTTATAATGAGCTAGCACCATCTTGTACATAACTGTTACAAAGACTGAGATAAAATGGGGTGAGGGGGAAGAGATACATCCCAGGAAACAAGATAATTTTATTTATTTATTTAATTTATAATTTAAATGTATAGACCATCCTTCCCTGAATGCACAGGGCTCAGGGCAGTGAACAACAGTAAAAATATTCATAAATTAATAAAACAATTCCAACAGTTCAAATAAAATATAAAACATTTTCAGATGATGCTAAAACATCAAAGTTTCAAATCATATCACTATCTCACGGAGGAGGTAGAGAGGAAGCAGTGGGGGAAGGGATTGCCAGATAGGATGGTACCCGTCACTGTCCTCAACCAAAGCCTGGCAGAACATCTCTGCCTTGCAAGCCCTGAGGAACTGCATTAGGTCTCGCAGGGAGCATATGTTATTCAGCAGATAATTTGAACAGAAACTACAAATGTAAACCTGAGCTGTAATACAGCTAATTAACCAGCACTTCTAGTTTCCAAACAAAGTACAGACAAAATATTCTGCTCACATAAGCAGTACCATTAGCACAAGAAAATTTTTGTTTTTGCATACTGTGTGCTGAGAGTACGAAGCATAAATATTTAAAATAAACAAAAGGCACTATAAATCCAAATAACTAAATATGAAATCTTACCTCTTGCCCAAACTCACATGCTACCTGGTTCAGAAGCAATGAGAAAAAACTTTTATTTTGCAGCAGGACTCTACCGATGATTCCCAGGTAAGTCGACATTACAACTGGGTGCCTCTGAAAATGAAAGCAATTCAACTGAGCTCCCCTATCAGGTGGAAAATATAAGCATGATAAAAGAATACGACAATGAGCATGATTCTCTACATGCAAGAAAATAAGAAATTTAATAGCACTTATTATAGATACACAAGCATTAGTATTGGTTACAGTCAAATTAATTCCTATTTTAAACAAATAGTACATCAATTTTCAGCTAACCAGCTTGCAGCTATAGGAGTTGTTCAGAATAATTCCAGGGTGCAATGTAAAGGAATGTAAAGTGAATGTAAAAATATATACTATGTCCTGTGAGACTAAGCAGATGGTAAGTTCCATTCTACTTGGCAGGGAAATTCCATCCCCCTCCCCCACGATAGCATATGAAAGCTCAGAGAGTATTGGAAATCTGGGATTGCACCACTGCACCATCAAAGCACTCCAATTGCCATGATGGGATGTGGCTGTTCCACAGTTATCCACAATATACAAAATACAATCAGACTTAAACTTACAGACTATCCAAGGACAGCTTAACACAGCTGAGCAAAGTCCTAAAGGTACCTAACCGTTTTGCCTACATATTGTGCCAAAGCTCTCCTTATGTGTTCAGAGATCTATGAATGGGGGGGAAAAATCAGATAAGAGATTACCATTAGTTTTGGATCTATATACACTATAAAGAATGGCTGACAAAACTCAGCACAAACATCTGAAGCTTCCGGTTGTTATTCAATATACTACTTCATCAGCTTTCATGGAAACATGTTGAAAGGTAAATCATAATCGTTAGCAAGTTTGTGCCTCAGAGTACATGATTTTGAAAAGTGCATTCAGAATCTTCAAACTACATGCAAAAGCAAGTACTCGATTAACTCCCAGAGTACAATATTTATACAACAGCACCACTGGCTGGGAGAAGACAAAATCATAAGCTAAGAAAAACGAATAGGTTTGCATAAGGAAATAACTTCCATCACTGATACGTTTGAGTAAAGAACAGTTACCGCCTGAATGTGTATTATTTTTGGAGATCTAGATGATCTAATAGAAAGCTTCAGCACAGCTATTCCTATCTAATTTACCAGACCTTTTGTTACTTTTTTAAAAAGTGCTATTAATCCGTCACCAAGCGGGTCATTGCTGCTATTCTCAGTGGTAACACTCTTCAGTGCAAAGATGTTATGGAACAGTATAGTGAAGTGTCACAACAGGGTGAAAAAAATGATGGATCCATGTGTTAAATTATGTTATTTTAACACTTCCCATTATCAGCTACTGGCTATTTACAGACTTCAGAAGGAGAAAAGCTAAAAACAAACAAAAGAGGCTATCAAATAACCAGAAAGACAAGAACAAAAGCCTTTTAACAATCTAAAACAAGAAAAGGATGGTACTGCTCCATTTCAAAACCTAGGTGGACAATGAAATAAATGTATTACATTATTTGACATGAAATTTCAGATGAAAAATCCAGTGAATTTTCTGTAAAGACATCATCTTGGTTCTATTTACAGACATACAGAATGGTAATTGTGATTTACTGTTTTCATACTTCAGCTGGGGGGTGAGAGAGGAAGATGAGAAAGTTATTTGTCATTCTCCACAAAGTTCTTCCCTTAGCATTCCAGAAAGGGCTAAAATCTCTACAGACTCCAAGGCAATCATTCCCAAGGTGACATGCTTCACAAAAGAAGATGAATGCCTTCCCAGCAAGCATGAGAGAATATATATTTTACAGTATAGTATGTATGTGTAAGTTGGGATCCAGAGAACATACTTTCTATCAATGAGGACTCAGACCACCCCACCTCCCCACCCCCGAAAGAGGAAAATGTAACTTCAACATGAAGATTACTTGGTTAAATTCAGCAGCAGCTTCCGGCATCTTGCCCAAGGACAAAAAGTATTCTTTTTTTTAAAGAAGAAAATGTAAGAGATTTCGAAATTGATATTAGGAGGAATGATGAAGATGCAGGATACTGAGAATTCAAGAAATATAGATAACTGCCTGCCTGGGCAAGAAACAATCTTAGGCGGACTCGCACAATAACACCTCCTTGCTATTGGACAAGGCAATGCTCTTTCTGCATAAGAGAGAGTACAAACAGTACAAAGCAATACTGCATAATGCTTTTCTGTGTGACTCTTGAGACCATAAATAAGGAAACTTATCAGGAGGAGTGCCACGATACTACTGTGGTCATCTTTCCTGGGCTTAAAGGGTTGTGAGAGATAACCAATAGCATCATGATGCTATTTTTCTGCCAGATAAAGGGAGGGGGATCACATGGATCATGGGTGGGGGAAAGGACAGTAGAACATTAGGGTGGACTTCGAATAACCATTTTAAAAGGTTGGCTGGGGGGGGGATGTGAAATGGTATGGTATAACCCACTTATGTTAGATCTCAAAAGCCAAGCAGGATTGGTGCTTAGATGGGAGACCACCAAGGAAAATTCTGCAGAGGAAGGCAACAGCATACAGCCTCTGCTTCTCACTTGCCTTGAAAGCCCCTTGATTGGGGTCGCCATAAATTGGCTGCGAATTGACGACATATACATATATAAGGATGGCTGAGAGTTTATCAGCCAATGTGTCAACTTCCAGTTCAAAAATGGTAAGAAGGACATGGCAACTGCAGTAACACAAAGAGAAAAAAGCAACAGAGCAACAGAATGAAGAACAAACTATGACATCCCTCTTATGTTCTGTTTACTTCCCGCAAGGGTGTCCATGAGCATGCACAAAGTAAAAACATGCAGACAAGTGGGGCAAGCCTGCCTTTTGGTTCCCTGTGAAAATGGGAATTTACATCAAGTCAACATTTCTCTCTATAAGTGACTGGAGCCAGTTTTAAATTTCTAAAGTATACAAAAGCAGAGTCATTCCTGAGGGACTCCATTCATTTTACAGCTGTATATAAGGACCTTCTCATGCCATGTGCTGCACTGGCAGATGAGGGAAGGTTCCCCTAATATTGGCTACAGAACGTGCATGCAGATTGCACCTGTATCTTCAGATGTCTCCTGCACAGAACTGACCCCCGAAAGCTGTTGAAATCACTGACTGCAGTAACACTCAAAGTGGGACCTTATCTAATGCCCTTTCCACCTCTGTGAAATTGATTCCCAAGATTGTAGGACCTGTGAGGACTAACAGTCATATGATGGGCGGCAAGAAGGAGAGAGTTTGACTCTTCCCCCCTCCACAATGCAGCCTCTTGACCTACATGGCTATTAGTCTAACCTTCCCATAGTTGATTCTGTTATAAGCAACAGCATATCAAGGGTGAGGCAGGGGGTGTGGTCTGCTCCAGGTGCAGCTTGAGGAAGGCACTTGAAGGGAGGCCCTTGAAGCCAGTGTCATGCTGCATACAGCCAAACGTCATTCCTTTTTTTTTTTTTTAATGCAGCTCTGGCTGCCACCCCTAGGGGCACAGAGAAGTCTGAGCATAGCAAAAAAGCTCTCTAAGATTGGCTAGACTTCCCATTCTCCAAGACTGAAGCAAACTTGCTTAACAGATTGTACAACCAAGCCGGCATGCTGATAACTGCTACAGTAACTGGCAGCCTGCAGGTCATTTTCTCCAATAGACTAGCCTTTCTCTCTTCCTTTCCTTGCACTCAGCTCAGCCAGATCTTGCAAGAAAGAGATTGGATTTATATACCCCCTTCACTTGGAGTCTCAGGGTGGCTTACAAACTCCTTTCCCTTCCCCTCCCCACAACAGAAGCCCCGTGAGGTAGGTGGGACAGAGAGACCTCTTTTGAGAACTGCTCTTTCAAGAACAGCTCTAACACAACTATGGCTTGCCCAAGGTCATCCAGCAGCTGCATGTGGAGGAGTGGGGAATCAAACCTGGTTGTCCCAGATCAGAGTCTGCACACTTAACCACTACACCAAACTGGCTCTGGAAAAGCAGTAGTTAGGGTGCTGAAGCAAGATAAAACAACCTTTCCCTCCCTTAATTTCTCTACCTTGTTTGCACATTTTTCTCATTCATTTCTGTCTCCCTTCACCTAAATTTACTGTGTCCCCTTCACGTCTTGGACTCCAGACCTTCTCATCCCTATCCTGCTTGGTCACAGAATATATTTAAGAGTAGTAGAGTAGCAAACCTTTGTTAATATTATGCACAGAAGACACTGGGTTTGCTGGGCACTGTACACAGCACTGGGTTTGCTGGGCTTCCAATCCCCCCTTGCTTGGACTGTGATTCTGTGCTTGACATCAGCTGGCATTGCCACAGTGGCACTGGGTTTTCTGGCCAACGTACACTGCACTGGTTCTGCTGGGCTTCCAACACCCCCCCCCCCAGACTGTGATTCTGAGCTTGACATCAGTCTTGTTAAGCTGGCATTGCCACAATGGCATTGGGTTCTGCTAGGCATTCTATGATTTCACTGGTACTGCTGGGTACTCTGTACATTGCACTGGTTTTGCTGGGCTTGCAAATATCCCCCCCACCATCAGTTTCTACTGCAGAGATTCTATGGTTTGACTCTCAAAATCTTATTCCCTGAAACTCTTTTTGGTCTCTAATGTGCATTTATTTCATGATTATTACTGAAAATAATTTTGTTGTATAGAGGAAGGGAGTGCTGAAAAATGATCCACTCAGGGTGTTGAACATGCTAGGTACGACACTGCCCGAAAGGGTCACCATTTGTCAGCTGTGACTTGACAGCAAAAAAATAAATAAATTAGAGGAGAGGTGTTAAAACAATTATCCATCCCAGATGTCAAATAGGCTAGGTATGCCACTGGTTATAAGGGTAAGTGGAATACCCTGCATACTCCTCTTCTCCAGATAGTTCACTTTTAATATCTTAAGTTGGGGCTATAATGATCAAGGACATGCAACCAGTCATGATTAGGTAAAGGCAGAATGGCAGGAATTAACAAGGTCACAGCCCATTATACGATAGGCCAAGTACAAGGTGAACAAGGCAAAAACTGGGAATTTCAATATTCCATTTTTCTTCTTCTGCCCATTCTTCTAAAAAGAACATCAAGATAGAACTAGTCACTTGTGGAACTTAGCTAGTCCACTTTGATTTTTTTCTTAGTTTTTTACAACACTTATGCTGTTCGGATACCTATTCCTGTGCTTTTGTGCTTAATGAACATGTATGTTAGTTGAAGGAGCTGCGGTGGCTCAGGTGGTTAAGACGCTGAACTGCAAGCTGTGGAAGGTCGGTAGTTCAGCAGTTCGAGACCCGAGTGTGCCGCATGACGGAGTGAGCTCCCGTCTCTAGTTTCCGCTCCTGCCAACCTAGCAGTTCGAAAGCAAGAAATTGCAAGTAGATAAATAGGTATCACTTCGGTGGGAAGGTAACACCGTTCCGTGCGCCTCGGTGTTTAGTCATGCCGGCCACATGACCCCGGAAACGTAATCAGACAGCGCTGGCTCTTCGGCTTTGAAACGGCGATGAGCACCGCAACCCTAGAGTCGGATTCGACTGGCTTTCGAGCAAGGGAAACCTTTACCTTTACGTTAGTTGAAGAAAGATATTTTTCCTCTTTAAAGATCTAACATGTGATCAGAGTTATTACTCAAATGCCTAACCATTTATTCATACATAGACCAATCACCTGACTGGCTTACAGAGTTAGCAGGCTGGAGAGAGAGAAAGGAGTAGCCCCTGTGACGTGAAAGACCTCCATCTCAGACCCTGGAGAGCCACATTGCCAATCTAAGTAGACAATATTGACCTTAATGGACTAATGGTCTGACTCAAACCATTCAGAGGAAGGTTCAACAGCAGATATATTTGACTGGTGGCAGAAACCTACCCAAATGATACAAAGATTTCACTACAAATGGAGTAAAGCCTTCCTACATACACAGTGATTCTCATTGCCTCTTGGGCTCATGCAGACAAATAGTGGGCAGGGTGGTGATGAATTAGGACAGGAACAGTGGGGACCAGAAGAATCCCTGATCCTTGCACTTACAGATCATGGGATCCAACCCCAAATGAAGACTGTGCTACTTATGTCCAGTATAAAGGATATAAAATCTATAAAAATGTCAGGAACATTTTGTTGCTGTCCAGGGTAGCACAGCAACTCAAGTATTGAGTTAGAAATTGACACTTAAAGATCAGAGTGAGAAAAACCTTTTTCTTACCATAACTTATCTCACAATATTATACTCACAATTAAATTAGAAGAACTGTAATGGTAAGTACTACAGAAAACATACAATAATGTTACTAATTATGTTTAATGTGCATTCTGTTCTTTATTCAACTCTGGAAGGGTCATTTGTACTAGTGTGACCTCAATATGTAGAACACTTAAATTACATCACAGCCTGTCCTAAGCACCAAAACTCAATCTGTGGTACTGAGTGAAAAGGATGTTGGCAAATGATTACATATAATAGAAGGCAAATGGGTGTATGTAATGTTTACCAGAAATATATTTGATGACATCCTAATGTTCTGTATTTGATTTTTAAAAAAAAGAATGCAGTTAAAAATATGCGACAAAGAAATATAATAAAGTTAAGGAACTCTTACCTCTCCACTTATAATTCCCCGAAAAACAGATGGCAGGAGAGGCTGAAATAGGTCAGGGCCCAATAATGGATTCACTTTGAGAACATTTTCTACAACCTGAAAATGAGACAGATCTTGTCTGAAAAGCACTTATGATAACTGCTTTATGGACTTAGCCACCAGCAGTACATACACCCTTGCATGTACACATGTTCACGTTTCCCTATGAGTGAGTTTAGAAAGCTACACTGTGTTCGTGCATGTGTACTGTACTGTACTGTACTGTAACTATCAAAGAAATGAAGACCAAAGCACTTCAGCAGATGTCGTGATTTCCAAACCAAGAACACAATTTAACTACCATCCAATTTATTCTTTACAGTTCCATAAGTCTATAAAAATCAAGCAAGCCTGCTGCTTTTTTTCATTTATAAAGACACTTTCACACACACACACACGGCGAACTTAGTCAACTACTACCTTGCCACCTCCTCAGTATAATTCTGTTTGATTTGCATGACAGGCTTCCTTGAAGGAATTATTAGTCTTTTTCCCTGCTGTGTTTTATATGCAGACTGCATGCAAATCTAACCCTTCTGGTCCAAAAAAGCAGTGCTACAGCACTGCAGTGTGCACAAAGACAAACTACATTGGATTTTTAGTACTTTGGGATGTGTCTTAATATACATTCAAAAGCTATGTCACAGGGGCATCTGATGCACTTGTGTCCTAATGGTTATGGATCGTTTTGTATTGACGGCTCAGAGGCAGACAGGTTACCTTGTACAATGAAGGCCGCCACTTGCAAATTCTATTGTGATTTGTAAAATCTTGTTATAATGAATTAGGGAAGCTGCTAAATAAAACAATACCTCTCTACAAGAGCATGAATTTCCTTCAGCTCTAAACGAGACTGTGATCCACCCCTTACTAAAGAAGTCAGTCGAGGATAATGCTGAGATCTAACAAAAAGCAGCTTCTGACAACTCCTATTTGCTGCTGTGGCAGAACTGCAATGGCAAGGAACACTTTTCTCTCTTTTTAGAGTTTAGTTTTTGGAACTCCAAACAGCAGTGAGGAAGACAGCTTCTCCACTGTCCAGAGAGTTTCTAAATTTTTCTTTTTATTTATGCATGCATAATCTGCAGGGAGTGAGGAGATATTTTTAATAAAGTGTTTTTAGTGTGAGGTTTTAAAAACAGGGCTAGATTAGTTTTATAGATTATTTGATATGATTGTTCAGTATGTTTCAGAATTTTGCATGTAAATCCTCTAAAAGGATAATTAGAGCAGTTAAAGTGGACAGGAAATCTGTGAATGCATTCTCTACTTGAAATCGGGGGCAGGATCTAACGTTAACTACGGAAAAAGGAAAAACCATGGGAAGTGACTATTGAGGAGACTTTGTAGAAAACCAGAATACCATCTCTTTCCAACATGGAAGGGCTGTTCTATTGTTGGGCGGGTTGGTAGGATTTCTTCTGATTTCCTCTCTCATTGCAGATTCCCATTTTGCCCCATACCCTTGTTTATGAGTGTTTGGTGACACCCAGGAACAGAAATGTGGGAGGGGGACTCAGAGGGCTGCAGCAGGAGGAAGGAAAGCCCCACCCCACAATCTCCACTCCACTTGCAGATTTCATAAAATATAAGCTATTGTATCCATTAAATGATGAGATGGAATTAAGGCATTTTGAGATGTGCTTGAGAAGGACCAGCAACTGTTATTTCAGTGCCGCTAATAGAGATGTTCATTGCCACAAAGTGAGAGAAAATGGGACAGACTGGAGTGAATGATACATTCTGATTGAAGCTACAATAAAATACAAACAAGAAATTATGCTTTGCTTCAAGTTTCACAGTGAATAATACAAAAACAGACTTATATCTTCATTTTTCCACAGACAAAAAATGCCATAAATATAATGACTGTTGTCACTGCTTTTTGAAAGAATTAGTTGCTTGCAGACTTTAACCTGAATAATTCCATTCCATTCCATTTATTATTAATAATGTAGTCACAATAAAGCCTTAATAAGGATCATGGTAAGACACCATAATAAAACTATCAGTTTTGCGAACCATGCTTTCTTCATTCCAACATCTACATTAATGTGTTTTTCTTATGGTTTTCTAGAGAACACACATACTAAGAGGTGTGCAAGTTTAGATTACACAGCAGCAAAAAACAGCTTTTAGCAATAGCTGTTTTGTCTCATGTAGGCTGAAGTGGCAACTGTTTCTAGGATACAATCAGTATATTTACATATTTTGTGAAAAGAATTCTGTATTTATAGTTAGGTAGCATCTGTAGAGTTGTCTGGATCAAACACTTCTGCTTACAATACATATATGGAATCTGTATTTCTATAAAATTTGGTACCCTGATAAGCAAAACTCATTATCACAATGAATATCCATAAACTAGCCACATACCCAATATTATTCCCTGCTTCTATAATTCTCTTCCCTTGTTATCTTCAGCTACCTGCTGTCCCTTCCTTGCAAGCAAGTTTTCATTATCAATTCATTTAATTTCTAACTTTGTCTATGATGCCACATGACCCCCATTCCATTCCATTTTATTCAATTCCATTCTTTCCTCTCACCCTTAGTGCCAGCGCACATCAAAAGCCAGTTTTCCCTTGCTCTAGTTTTTCAGATTGTTTGTAGTTGTATTATTGAATACTATCTTCCCTAAGTAGCCCCCATATGGCATTTAGAAAGACAGAGAGAGGCACACAATTGTATGCTTAATACAGAACACTCTATCTGAAAGACATTCAATAGAGTGGAAGCCTGACCTGTATATTTCTTTTCAGCAAACTCACCCATATGAAATTGCCTGGCAGTTGAGAAGTTCTTTAAGGTCCCTACTCTGTGCACCCTTACTTTCAGAAGTGAGGGTGCGTAGCTGTCAGAAGCAGGGCTCTGGAACTTCCATCTCACATTTATTTGTCATCTAGACTGTTTTTCAGGCAACAACAGAAGATGTTTTTCTCTTCCCAAGACTTTACTGATAGCTGTGTATCATTCACCCTGGTTATACGCTGTGGCACTGGTTTCTGTTATTTCTCTTTCTGCTTTTATTATTAGGGGCATTAAAATATGGGCTTTTATATGGCTATTACTGCTTGCTGTGATTGGGCTTTTTAATGCTAATTTTATTGGAATTTTTAGCTGCCAATTTTATTTTGAGATTTTATTAAAAAAATCCATGTATTGTTTTTACTGTTGAAAGTCTCTGTGTGACCCCCCCCCCCAAAAAAAATATTAGGAATATAGGATGGAAAGTCCTTAAATAAAGAAAGCCAATCCTAACCCTCCTAAGAACACCATAACCCACGACAATGAACATAATTAAAATCTAACTCTTACAAACAAAATCAGGGTTTTTTTGGATGCAAAGCAGAAACAGCATTAGCCATCTATAAACACACAATACCTTCAGTACTTGAACTTGACCCTCAGTTGTTATGTCTTTTAAGATCTCGCAAAATGATTTGCAGAGTTCCGCTGCATTGACCTAAAGTTAAAATCAGGCCAGATCAAAACACACAAAATGCATATTTTTGAAATCAACTCTGTTTACACTTTAGTTATTACTGGAGTACAAGTAATTAATAACGGCCAGGGTTAACAAGTCTAACATTTAAATTAATACTTAAACACAACTCAGTCAATGGAAACGCATGCCATACTTGTCTTAATCAGCTGCACATAGCTCTTTTCAATTTTAATGGAACATCAAACTTTGTTTTATGAACAGTCCCTGATTTCTTTTGTATAGCACAGCAGGAACCTGTCTTTTCTCTGCCTTTTCCAGTGTGCCATTTGCTTTAGTATAGGGCACAATAGGAATGTTAGATTTATAGAATTGATATAAAATCTATTTTAACAGCAACATTGTACAAATATTGTTTACAAACTGCTGTTCTCTAGGAGTGATCTAAATATAGTCAGGGGTCATTGGATGTATAGAACAAGACATGAACCCTCTTGAAGAAATTGTACCCTACAGCTATAGCACTTACATTTAAATTTCTTTAAATCTGATTCTGTTAGTGCTATAAGAAAATGTCTTATTTTCTCCTTCTTATATTGGCCTGTCTGTGCCCAAAATGTCTGTGCTAAGGATTAACTACTTCTGTGCAACTGGGCTAAAATACTTGGACAGAGTGGCAGGATTACTGTTCTTTCCCCTTCTCCCTTCCATGACATCTTTTAAAGAGAAAATTGATTATTTTTCCTCACTTTTTCATGAAGCAAACATTAGGTGGGGAGACAAAATCAAATAATCACTGAGAAAGCAGATGATGTTTAAAGCAATTTTCAAGATCCTATATAAGAAAAGCAAATAAAGGTATCTAATACAGTTATGATCTGAAGTTAACAGCAGCAACCATTCTCACTATTCTAGGTGAGCAGCTATGCTAAATTTATACATAATAGTGGTACTATCACTTTCCACTATTCAAATATTCAGTAAGAAACCATTTTGATACAATGAACAGTGCCACGTTTGGGAAGACTGCCTCTGAAATGCAGATTTACTTACTTTCGATCCCATAGTCTCAGGCACACAATACATTTTTAATGTATGTGTATTTTTAAAGAATGTATTATTTTTCTATTTTTTTACAATGTATTATAATAAATGCTAACAGCACTGCAGTTAAACTCACTAAATAGATAGTTTGTATACAATATGACATGAGGGTAGTTATAGATACACAACATAACTATCTTAACCCTGGAATGGGCAAGAAATACAGTGGTTGGGGAAGTGTTTGTAGCTAGTTCCCCCGGCTGAGGGGGGTGTTTTTTTGGGGGGGGGGGGGTGTCCAGAGATCAAGTGATGATCAATATCTCATTAAAGAGTAGCAGAAAGCAGTACCAGCTGCCTTAGAACAAGCTGTGATTGGCAATCTCTGACCCAATCACTATTAAAGGGTATATATATGAAAGTAATTCTCAGCCAGTGACAGCTAAATATGACTAGCGTTAGCAGATGCATACTGGGCTAATGTTAACGCCCTCAGGCATGCGATTTCACACCACATCATAATCACACACTCTCAGAATGCCCAATTCCCAGTCATCTCGCTTTGAAGGCTGTCTCAAGGAGCAGGGCTCAGGCGTCCACCCTGCCTTAATAAAGAGTCAGCTGGCGCAAGAAGTGCTTACAAGGTTTCACAGAATGTATCATAATGAACCTAACACGTACCTGAAGAAATTCTGAAGGAGATAAAAAGATATAGCCATTGATGATCTTAAAGCAGGTTCTGAGGTTTTCTGAACTTAACTCTATGAAAATAAATATCAGATAATTTCAAGGGCTTTGCCACAATTTAAAACAGTCTTAATAAGCATGACAGTATTTTGCATATCATTTTTACATATAGGGGTGTTTTTGTCTTATAACTGTTCTAGAATTAGGGTTGCCAGCCTCCAGGTGGGGCCTGGGGATCTCCCGCTTTTACCACTGATCCCCAGCCAACAGAGATCAGCTCCCCTGGAGAAAATGGCTGCTTTGAAGGGTGGACTCTATGGCATTGTACTATGCGGAGGCCCCTCCCCTCCCCAAACCACACCCTCTCCTGGCTCCACCCCCAAAGTCTTCAGGTATTTTCCAACCCAGACTTGGCAACCCTATCTAGAATCCCTTACTCATGCATGATTTCTGGTCATACAATTTTTTTCCCCTACAGACCTGGGTGCTTATACTCTGAACACCCGAGTGTCCCAAAATGTATCAGAAATCTCAAATAGTATGTGTACACACACCTGCTCTAGTACCAAGGCTCTGAGGTACCAGATATAAGTGTGTGTAAATACTTCATTCACAGTATAAATTATAAAAGAAAGGCCAGTTCAGGAGGTTGAAAACAAGACTGTTTCCTGTTAGCGCTCTTATTAACATAGCCCAATATCCATATGCTAAATTTATCTCCTGGGTACTCTCTTAATTTTTTGAGTACTAATATACAACCATAATTCAGAAACAGTATCACTGCAAAATTGCTCCTTTCATCAGCCACCATTAGAAAGTAGGTTTCACTACTGTTCCTGTTCCTCTGTGTGCGTTGTGTGTGTCAATCTCAACACAACAGCCCCATACAGCCCAACCTAGCAGCAGGAGGCTGTTGAGCTCAGGTCTTTCCTGGTGATTGTGAGCTACTGATCCAAGTGACCCAATTAACATACTATTATAGGGCAGACAAGTTCATCTAGATAAGAGAGTTAATTTGCATATGTAATTATAAGCACCTAACTTCAGTCTTTAGAACAGACTGCTTGTTGAAATCAGGGCCACAGAACTGCTTTTATGGACATTCCCTCCAATACAAGACTGATGATACTAGAAATAGTCTTAAAATGACCTTTGTCACACAGCCAAATAGAACTTTAAAAGACATTTCAACCAGGTAGGCATGCTTACTGGAGACCATTCTACCTACTTATTCCTCTACAAATCTCACTGATAACCTAAAGAAAGTGGTTGACTGGAACTGTAAAGGTGACAGATACAGCTAGTACGACTCCAAAACTAGGACTCTGTACATTCAACAGTTCTATGGAAGGGGAGGTTTTGATGCTGGGGCAACATCTGGCATGCTGAGAACATGATTGCTTTTCTTTCCTTTCTGTTTTTTTTTTAAGTAGTTTCCAGCACCAGAGGGGAAGGGTCTGTCAGTTAAATCATACAATCATACAAAATCAGCAATATCTATGGATATCTGCTTATAAAACTGTTTATAGAGAATTCCACTAATCTTAACGCAAAATGTAGCTTTCTTTTAAAGCACAGAATGTGCTGAGTTTTCACAGATCCACAGTGTAAAGTATACAACCCTGGAATACACTGAGCAGACAAAGCAATAAATCACCCACCGCTATAGCTAATTCACACTTGAATCCGCTCTTTTGCTTGGAGGAAAGAATGAAAGTATTCCATATCTATATGTTTACTCAGGACCTTTGTAAGATAAAGGGGCCTTGGGGTTGAATGTACATTCAAGGTCCCTCCTTCCTTTTTACTGCAACCTATGTCCATATAATTTTTTCCCTCATTTGGAAAAAATATGCTTATGATCTTTCCAAAACCATCTATTTGACATCAGAATTTATTATGGCAGTATGTTAAGTATTTATATGTCAAAAATTGAAAGACCAAAGACAAACAGACAAACACCCTATTGGATTTACTTGCAATTAGAGATGTAAAATTTCCGGAAATTTTGAAGCTCGGGAAAAAAACCCGTTTTTTTTCCGGAAAAAAAATGGAAATTTTCAGAAAAATTGAAAAAATGCTACATTAGCATTTCTTTTGTCTTTTCTTTTACTTTAGGACTATAAAATATGACTATGGACATTTTTACTTGGCATGAAATTATCACAACTAGCATATTAAAAATATAGCGTATCCAAACAATTATTTCAAACAGAATACCCACCCACATGCAAAAACAAAACTGAAACTTTTTTATTTTCTTCTGACAATCGCACCTCCTAAAGGAAGAAATGCATCTTGTTCTTGCATTGGAGGGTTCAGTTTGTAACCCAGGACTTGCTTGTCCTCAGTGCACAGAAATTAGATCAATCTGATACCATATATATATATATATATATATATATACATACACACACACATACATATACATACATATACATATATATATATACACACACACACACACATACATATACATACATATACATATACATATATATATATATGAAATGATTTGGAAAATATTTGAACACCTTGTCTTAAAATATTTTATTCATCATGTTAAAATAAAACGTTCCATAATCATTTTTTTTTCTTTTTTCAATTTTTCCAATTTTTCGGAAAAAAACAAAAAGGCTTCAAGAAAAAAACGGGGGGGGGGGGAACGGTTTCCCCCCGAATTTTCCCGGTTTTTTTCCGGGCCTTCACATCTCTACTTGCAATATACTTCCAAAAAACCCAGCATTGGTTCAGTGGGTTTTGAACATCAAATTACTAGGAATCAGGGGGGGGGGGGAAGCTAGCAACACTGCCCTTCAGGAACTTGAACTAAGTCAATAATTAATCTTTTCTACTATTGGTTGGGGGCAATGGCCCCACCATTCAACTGCCAACTACGATAGATGCCAAGTTATTGATCTGCCGTGTGTGTGTGTCTGTGGAAGAGAACAAAAGGAATGGAGTTAAGGGGCTACATTTTGATTAAATGTGCAAGGCCAAACATGACAATAAAGAGTGCAACCTTCCACTGAAGTCAGTGGCCTAGTAAATGGAACACAGGGTAAACTCAAAGTAGTGAACCTGGTCTGGGTCTACATTTTTATTACCCAGTATTATTGCTTTGGAAGGAAAAGGATCTGATAGCTTTAGACAGTGAAACACAATACTGATAATCAATGTTGATGTGACTCCCCTTCATGTGTAGGCACAGGGCAACCACCGTCATTGTCTTCCTCCCTTTAAAAACAAATCCTGTGCTCATCTATCTATTTGGATGACCAATCTTACTCATAAAAAACTAAAGTAGATATTTCTGATGCAGTAAGAATGTTAGAGCCAGCATTATTGCTGGAGAAAGAGACTAATGGAGTTGCTAAGAATGCTTTCTTCTATCTCCCTCTGGCACAGAAGTTGGCTGCCTACCTCGACCCGGCCAATATGGTCATGCTGATCCCTGCAACTATAGCCTTGAAGCCAAGCTACTGCAATGCATGTTAGATGGGACTGCCTTTAAAGCCCATCTGAAAACTTCAATTCTGTCAATTTGCATATTACACCTATTCTGAAAGCACTTTAATGGCAGCCTATTAATTTCTGTATTCAGTTCAAGGTTAATACCCATGCAGCCCTTCATAGTCTAGGATTCACATACCTGGAAGACCACCTGTCCCAGAATAAACCTGTGCTGATTAAGGTGTCCAAAAGGACAAAAATGTAATAAATAAAAATACTTTTATATTGTATTTATATATTTATATTTTGTTTTTAAATTGATTTTGTGTGGCATGGTGACAGGTTCTTTTAGTAAAAAAAACAAGAAACAAAACAGCTAAGACATCATCATCATCATCTCAACACCACCTGCGCCAAACAGGAAAGGAAATCAAAAATTATACTGATACCCCACTTGGCAAGCCACACTGTAAAAGCTCTGGACTGTCAGTCATAAAATCAGCACAGGCCATCACTTGGAACTATAAAGGAAGTGATCTAAAATAGAATAGGTCCTCTTTTGTTATGACATAGGGTTGCATTTTTTTTAACATCAACACAAAACTTCAAGCTTTCATGAAATGTGAAAAGTGTCAGCAATCTGTTTTCTGTCACACCACTTTTGCCAGGTGACTGAAGGAATCCCATTACTGGCTTGTCAGGCACTGTTTTTCCTTCAGTTACTTTGCTGTGGAGAATTGAGGAACAATAAATGCCTGTTACTGAATCTAAAAGAACCAAATCCCCAAGAATGCTATTAAGAACTCTTCATCACACTTCTCAATATTTGTTCACACGATGGTTAAAACCTCTCAGGCTATGTTGTTTTTTTAGTTAAGAAACTGTCATTTTACTCAAGCCAGACAACTAGGAATGAAATTGTTATGAATTTTTAACTTCTGTATGATCTAGCTTAAATCAGAAGTAATACTGACATAAATGATAGTTATTCAGAAAAAGTCAGGTTATTGATGACCAAACACTGCTCTTGAGCACTTCAGTGGAGGCATAACACTTACTACAGTATTCAGAGTTTGCTACAGCACAGAAACAACAGAATGAGATAATGCAATGACAACACACAACCAATTTAAACTAAGATCTTGTCAGTAAAAACCAATGTAATTATTGTCCACAGCAAGTGTACCTGAAACCAACCATTAAACACAAACTGGCCAAATAACTTACAAATGGTATGTTGATAGCAAGCATTTCCTTCCATTTCAGATCCAACATGATCTGGTTTTCCAAAAATTTGGTACCTTAATGTAATTTTCTATCACAATATGCATCTGAAAAGCCACGTGGTTCTAACTGACAGAATCATTCAGCAGCTTTTCACAAAACAGAATCCCGTAATTAGAGTAAATCAAACAGAACAAAAACAAATCATAACATTACAAGTATACAGCATATTACTAAGAAAACCAAATGATTACGTTTAGTCATAGCGAAACTGCAGCAAAATATTAATTGGATTCCATACCCAATGGCCGGACCCACCTTAAGCTTTCGTGCCAATTTAATCCCAAAACCAGTTTCTCATTGGAAAAACTTTCCAGATGGGTTATTTTTTGCACATCCTGCAAAGGCAGGGTGCTATAATCTAACCTGTGCAACCACAAACTTCACAATTGCTGTGTTCCACAAGCACATGACCAGGTTCCCACCCTAGCTGTCAGGCTCCTAAGTTTTCCCCTTCCATTATTACTGAGAGCCAAAAGGATTCCAAGGATTAAAGTGGGCTCTCCCACCTCAGGTTTATTGTGGAGAACCCAATGGAAATAAATGTTTTAGAACTGTGAGTCAAAGGCCAGCTGCCATTATAGAATTTCTCAGATACCACCTGAGAAGTGCTCAAATCAACTTGGAGAACTATAGGCATAGGTTGGCAGAGCATTTTCAATCAACCTACAATCACCACACCATGCATTCATAAGAAGCGACACTTAAATAATCAAACCTTCAAATAGTCCTTCCCAGACATCAACTGCCAGAGCCTCACAACAAAATGAGTTTTCGCAAGTAGAGAAATCTTAAATCTTCACTGTTAAATCTTTGACTTACCATAAGACACTGCCTCTCTGTAAAGACACTGCCTCTCTGTAAAGACATTGCCTCTCTGTTAGCCATGGCTAACTCTGTTAGCCATGGCTAACAAACTGGAAACCAGTCTCACAGATGAACGTTCCCTCCTTGCGGCCCTTACGTTCCTCCCACCACCTCCTTAACTGTGATTGACCAGCTCACTGGAGCTGATGTTAAATTGCTGTAAATACGAATCACAACTTCCCTTAATCTAGGACCTGAACAAAAACACTCTTTAAACCACTTTCTCTCCTTGGCATATCAAGAGTAACATTTCTAAAAATGCACAACAGTACATCTATGAAACAAATACAAAAAGATTTAAATGGGCAGTTTGTGAGGCACCTTCCACACCATCAGTGCTTGCTGAGGCTCTGTCATCCTGCCCCCGGACTGAGGGAGGCTCCCACTGGTCTCAGAATGGGAGAGGAGCAGGTTGCCTCACCTGGTTCCTCTTCCTCCTCCTCCTCCCTGTTGTGCTCCTACCACCCCCCCTGGGCTGCCCAACAACAATCTTGTTGAAGCTAAGCAAATAGGGGCCTGGACTGCACCTGTATGGGAACCTTATATATTTTACTTATAAAACAACAGGCTTGGCCACCATTGATGGACGGTGGGAAAGCACGCAACTCCCTTTTGCTATCTGGTTTGGGCATCAAAAGACACAACAATCTTGTTGAAGCTAAGCAAATAGGGGCCTGGACTGCACCTGTATGGGAACCTTATATATTTTACTTATATAAGTAATGGCAGGATAGAAATACAGTAAATAAATAAAACTGAGTGAAAATACACATTTTCAAAAGCAAAATATATATACACCTCACAAATCATCTACAAAACGGAAAGTTTTCCTAAAGATTATATTTAGTCAATGAAAAACAAACACTTGGCAACTTTGATCTTTGAACTGAAAAATAAAAATCCTGATCAAGGGAGGTGGTAGTTCCGCTCTATTCTGCTATGGTCAGGCCTCACCTGGAGTACTGTGTCCAGTTTTGGGCACCACATTTTAGGAAGGATGTTGACATGCTCAAGTGTGTCCAGAAGAGGGCAACCAGGATGGTGAGAGGGTTGGAATCCAAGTCTTATGAGGAAAGGCTGAAAGAGTTGGGTATGTTTAGCCCGGGAAAGAGAAGGCTTAGAGGGGACATGATTGCAGTCTTCAAATATTTGAAAGGCTGTCATGTAGAAGATGGAACAGATCTATTTTCTTTTGCTCCGAATTGCAAGATTAGATCTAATGGGTGGAAATTACAAGGGAGTCGATACTGGCTAAATATCAGGAGAAACTTCCTAACTGTAAGAGTGGTTGAGCAGTGGAACAGACTGCCTCGGGAGGTGGTGGATGCTCCTTCGCTGGACATTTTCAAGCAGAGGCTGGATGACCATCTTTTGGGCATGTTGTAGGGCTATCTTTCAGCTATGCTCCTGCAGAGTGCAGGGGGTTGGACTAGATGACCTGCAAGGTCCCTTCCAACTCTAACATTCTATGATTCTAAGTGCCATGACTAGTCTCTCTTTTAAAAATACAAAACAGCAGAATCCTTTAGTTAACCTGTAATCCACACATTATTATTATAGCACCTACAAGTACTTTACACATATCAGTACATTTAAACCACTTAATCCTAACGAAATTCTTTTAACTGTTCCCTGGATTGAAACTCCTTTTATAGATTACCAGGATGAATTCTCAACATGTGTGTAGAAGACCAGGAGAAGTTCTATGAACTACTGAAAACACACTTCATCTTTTTAAAGTACTGGCAGATTT
>NW_015169217.1:399137-418157 GCF_001447785.1 Gekko japonicus
TGGCAGGATAGAAATACAGTAAATAAATAAAACTGAGTGAAAATACACATTTTCAAAAGCAAAATATATATACACCTCACAAATCATCTACAAAACGGAAAGTTTTCCTAAAGATTATATTTAGTCAATGAAAAACAAACACTTGGCAACTTTGATCTTTGAACTGAAAAATAAAAATCCTGATCACAGGAGGTGGTAGTTCCGCTCTATTCTGCTATGGTCAGGCCTCACCTGGAGTACTGTGTACATTTTTGGGCACCACATTTTAGGAAGGATGTTGACATGCTCAAGTGTGTCCAGAAGAGGGTAACCAGGATGGTGAGAGGGCTGGAATCCAAGTCTTATGAGGAAAGGCTGAAAGAGTTGGGTATGTTTAGCCCGGGAAAGAGAAGGCTTAGAGGGGACATGATTGCAGTCTTCAAATATTTGAAAGGCTGTCATGTAGAAGATGGAACAGATCTATTTTCTTTTGCTCCGAATTGCAAGATTAGATCTAATGGGTGGAAATTACAAGGGAGTCGATACTGGCTAAATATCAGGAGAAACTTCCTAACTGTAAGAGTGGTTGAGCAGTGGAACAGACTGCCTCGGGAGGTGGTGGATGCTCCTTCGCTGGACATTTTCAAGCAGAGGCTGGATGACCATCTTTTGGGTATGTTGTAGGGCTGGACGTTTTCGCTGGACATTTTCAAGCAGAGGCTGGATGACCATCTTTTGGGCATGTTGTAGGGCTATCTTTCAGCTATGCTCCTGCAGAGTGCAGGGGGTTGGACTAGATGACCTGCAAGGTCCCTTCCAACTCTAACATTCTATGATTCTAAGTGCCATGACTGGTCTCTCTTTTAAAAATACAAAACAGCAGAATCCTTTAGTTAACCTGTAATCCACACATTATTATTATAGCACCTACAAGTACTTTACACATATCAGTACATTTAAGACACTTAATCCTAACGAAATTCTTTTAACTGTTCCCTGGATTGAAACTCCTTTTATAGATTACCAGGATGAATTCTCAACATGTGTGTAGAAGACCAGGAGAAATTCTATGAACTACTGAAAACACACATCATCTTTTTAAAGTACTGGCAGATTTTATTACAGTGTTCTTCCTGGCCTGCAAGGATGAACAAGGTAAGGATCAGTGAGCCACTTTTCTTATTAAGAAGTGCTAAGGAAGTCATAGCTCCGAAGCATAGCTTTTCAGTTCATACATAGGTTATAATACTGACAACTCACCAAGAAGAGCAGACATGTTCTGAAAAATTCGCAGCAGCTCTGGAGTAAGACAGGGACTATTCTCTAATGTTACTAGCCTAGTGGAAAAATATAGTATCGTCAGCCCACACTTATCTTTAATCTGAACATTAAAGGCACTTTTGCCTAACATTGTTGAAGCTTCCAAAAATCAACAGAATCTATTAAATCAAAGCATTCTACTCTAGTCATCTTTCAAAGTTAGTTGTTTCCAAATCTGCCGTTCATTTTTATTAAAAACAGTATTTCGAATTAAGGTTAATTGTATTCAGATATTCATAGTTTTTTTGGGGGGGAAATAACTGAAAAAACTGAAGTGGTAGGTAGAAAACTGGTAAAAGTACCACCATCATGAAGTGCTATCATATTACCAATTAATATACTTGATGCTGTCCCATAATTAATGTGCTTCAAATATCCCATAAACTTTTCCTGTAGTTTTCTCCTTCCATTTCTCATATTCACTCTTAAGGCACTGTTCTCTCTCTTCACCACTGTTCTGTCTCTCTTATCTAAAAATTTAATCCCTTGGCTCTGTACAACAGCTAGAAACTACGGATACAGTGTTCAACTACAGTGATAGATCTCCCACCTTTTCACTAAAAAATGTCATTTTTGCCTGCATATAAGCTATTGCAAATGACAACTAGAAAAGACACAGCTTTCCCAAGTGTGGTTCACAGATCACTGGTTCAAGAAATTCTTAATAAGGTCTCTGTCATTCATCTTAGGCTATTCCTGGACTGATACAGCAGCGCTTATCCTCAGGAAACTGAAGGAAAAACTGTCTTTTTGAAGATATAGTTCAGGATTTACTGGTCTATAAAACAGTCATGCCTCTGACAGTATTTATTTAGTGAACAGATGAGGTGCAATGCTAAAATTTAAGATCCTGTAATTCCATAAGAATGATTATATTAAATCAATATGTTGAATGGCAGGGGACAACACAAAACTTCACACCTCTTCTGTTAGGGGCAGTGGAAAAGGTATAAGGCCCAGAAGTATCACCAGTCTATCAATCTGGAGCAAAAACAGGAGCCACAACATCCATTCAAATTCTTTACAGCAACATTAGACTTAGCCTGGATACATCAAAGACTTATTTTTTTAGAGCCATGTGCAGGAAACTAATTTGTCCTCTGCTTTGACTCTAAAAATTAGCACCTTGCTCACTGGAAAAAGTAGCAAATGCTAACGGAATAATCAAACATTTATTTATTTATTCAGTTTATAATCCACATCATCTCCTCAACAGAGTACTCAGGGTGGTTGACAACATAAAAAATATTGCATTAAAACTTAAATACAAAGAAATACAATAAAATATTCTAATTAAAAATTCAAACAGTCATCAACTCTGGAACAAATCAGGACAGCCTGCTGGCTCAACCCTTCTCTTAGTTAATTAAATGCTGCACAAAACAGGACAGCCTTTCATGGCCCACAGAACCTTAATAGGTCCCACAGAGCACAAACCTCCTCAGGCTATATTATGGATTATGTTATGGGGAAACTGAATTGTGTAAGCCACCACCCAAAGTGATCCTTCTTTACTGCAAAGTGGTTCCCGGCCTTAGATTTTCTATCTCAGCAACAATACCTTTCTCCTGAATGGTCTCAACTCCATAAATGGATGTGATGTGGTAGATTTTATTCTGTTGCAAGCTCTGTTATAATATAACTCTCTCTAACTCTTTTCTGACTACTCCAGATGGTGTACGATTTACATTGTTGTAAACATTTGTTAACTTAAGGGTTGTAGTTTATTGTAGGACTCTTGCATGATTTCTAGAACAAATGACATTATTTTATGGATATTTTGTTGTAATTATTGTTGCTCTTTGTACGGAACTTATTATGCACACACTCTTGGAAAAGTATTGTTCTTATGTATTTTACATCCTTAATAAAGACTTTATATAATAATAATTTTAAAAACCCTCCTCAGGGAGCTGGTTCCAGAGGGCAATGAAACTACTGAGAAGATCTGTGACCTAGTGGACCAAGCACCTGCAGTAGGCCCTGTGATGAACAAAGAAGGGTGCGAGAGGGTCATATCGAGAGAGGTGGTCCTGCAGGTATAAGGGTCCCAGACCATTTAGGCCTTGGTACATGGTACATTCATGATATGCCTTTTATACCTCCAACAAAGAAACACACTGATTTCCTCTGGATAGTGACACAAAAGGTAACAAGCTTACCATAATTCTAATCCATCTTCTAAAAGATACACATGTGGGGGTTGGGAAACATCAGTGCTTAGCTGAATAACTGGGAGTAGGAAAGGATAAAGGTTCTTGCTATCTGCTCCTAAGCCCTAAAGAAATGACAAAATACATGAATATTTGCTGCTGCTTCTCCATTAACAAATGGGAGTAATAACACATGTTACAACTAAACACTATGTTACAACTAAACACTATAAAAAGAAGCCAAGCGACTTGGAATAAATAAAATAGGTAGGGTTTTTTTGCCATGACTTCCATTCTTTGCATGGGAACAGCACAGTCTCATCATCCAGAAAGCATCCTTGTTCACTACTATTTTTGCTCAGATTAAAGTCAGTGAGGAAGCTTACACATGTAAGAGTGCCACATAAGAATCAGAGCCTTTCATCACCTTCCTATTAAGGAACTAGTAAAGTTGATTTCTAGCTTCTCTTTTGAATTGGGACATTACTAAATCTTTACCAGCATTCTTATAGTACACAAGCTAACTCTTAAAAAACATGCAGATACTGTACCTGGACAAGGTGAACTAGGGTAGTAAGGATAGCACATCTGAGCATATTGTGTTCTTCGCTTTGTTTCCAAAGTAGTGGTAAATACTGAACCAAACAGCCTACATATGGTCGTATCTGTAAGGAATATCAAAGTGATATTGTTTCAAAACATCAATTCTAAAATTAAACAAAATATCAGCTTTTATGATAAGATCAATGAATTAACTGAACCAAGAAGCCCCATCATGATTATGTACTTACAAAAATACAGATATTTTCAAGATTTCTACTAAACATGAACATATTAACCTGCCTTATACTGAATTAGACCCTTGGTCCATCAAAATCAGCATTGTCTACTCAGACTGGCAGCGGCTCTCCAGGGTCTCGGGCAGAGGTCTTTCATATCACCTACTGCCAGATCCTTTAACTGGAGATGCCAGGGGCAGAACCTGGGACCTTCTGCATGCCAAGCACATGCTGTGCCACAGCCCCCTCCCCATGTAAGTGAAACAACTGGGTAAAGTATGCTAGTGCCTTCTGTCATAACTGTCATAACTGTATTCTCAGCACAGACTGTCTATTACAGCCGTCCACATAATTGGATATTGGAAAAAGGTGGGGAAAGTTTTCAGAAGGAAAAACACACTCCTTCACATGCAGCTGCTGGCATGACCTTGAGTCAGTCACAAGTTCTCTCAGAGCTGTTCTCTCACGAGCAGTTCTCGAAAGAGGGGAGGGGAAGGGATATTGTAAGCTGCTCTGAGACTCCTTCAGGTAGTGAAGGGCAGGGTATAAATCCAATCTCTTCTTCTTATCCACTACTACCCTTATTAAAATGTATTTTTAAATACATTTGGTTATAAATTTCATTTTAAAATGTATCTTCATTTTTTTCCTGTTATGAGTGAAAGAGGCTTATGCTGTTCTAACATTTTAGATAGCCATTTCCTGGCTTAGGCCATTTTAAAAATGCATAGTTTTAGATTTTGCAGCCCCTTGAAAATGCAGTGCATTACCCATTAAATAATAAAGGAAGATATTAATTGTAGGAATTGGCACAAGATGGGTAAAATGAATGGCATGAACTGTGCATACAATTGTTACTGGGCTGACAGTCACCACGTATCTGAACAGAAATGTGCTTACTGAGCCGGCCTGGGCCGGAATGGGAGGGATAGAAATCAACAAAAATAAATAAATAAATAAAACTATGGGTTGGATCCAGACTACATTTTCTATCAGCAGAATGAAATTTTCCTACCTCACACTGCAGCCCACTGATTTCCATGAAAGACTGTTCCTGGGAGATAGAGGACCCTGATGAAAGACATGTGAGGAGTCTGTCACTGCCCAGGGCACCCTACCCCCCTTTGGGTGAAGAGATGGAGCAGAGCTGAGAAGAAAGCCAAGTGGGGACTGCAACAGATAGGGTGGAACAGCCAGAAGGAAAGGACTCCTGTGGAGCAAAGGACTCCTCTGGAGTAAGGGCCCTCTTGAAAGGCTCAAAAGGCACCATTTCTGGCCAAGAAGGAAGACAGAAGGAATATTTCCTGCCCGGCCCAGGCAAATTAGCTCAGCCTGGATTTAACCTTGCAAAAATGGTGCAGAAGAGAGGACAGGAGTTCAAGGAGCTGGGAGAACGACTCAGGCTAGAAATGCAGCCCAGAACCTAGGTGGGAGCTGGTGGAGGTGATGAGAGGTGAACTGGCTAGACTACAAGGTATTGGCCTCTGGAACTGGCACTGTAAAAAAGCTAAGCAATTAAAGGACAACCTATACATTTCTGGTATGCTGACATTTCTTTGGGATTGTGGAAAGAAGATGGTATCCCACAGGAGAATGAGGTCCCTGGTGCTGGGGGCTTCACAGGTCTATATAAAGAAAGGTGGTGGTGGTGGGGGAATTGGTGGAAATTGCCAACTTAGCCTAGATCCAACTCAATGTGTATGCGTGCATGCAGAATCACCAGAGACACAAAACATATGACATCATATGCACTGAAATCAGCATGGACGCAGAGGGGTCTGGCACGAGCATGCTGTTTCTCCAACCCCAATTGCCAGCTTGTGAGCACGGACTGTGTACACACAGGCTCCATCCTTGTCTCGGTAATAAAAAATGCTGAAAAGACAGTGTTCCCGATCACAGAGAGAGATCTTACGTGCATCTGCTTCCTGTGTGTCTAGACTCCATGATCACAAATGAGCAACAGCATGTAGGTTGGAATGGGGCTGCCATGCTTCTCTTCTATGGGTGAAGTCGATGTATGTTATATTGTACGTAGAAAGCTACAGTTTATCCCTTTTGCATGTTCACGAAGAGTCATACAAACAATGCATGAGAAAAAATTCTGGTAATTGGTTTGTTGCACAAAGACTGAGAAAATCATAAAAACTGACAGTGATAAAATTATGTAGCACACAGAAAAAAGGAGTGAATCTATTGGGGTTATACAGATCTTCTTACTGATTTCGTATTTCAGATTATCAAGTTACCTGCATATTGACTCTTTCAATCACACAAGAGAGAACATGAAGAACGTGCATCTTTGTGTCACATTCTCTAACTTCTTGAAGCAGCTGAAAGAGCAGAGTAAACATGGATTCCAGATACTGCAAAAAACCCAAAACAAAACATATCGATTTTTGTTAATAAAGCCACCAGGAGTATAGACATTAACTGATCTTTCTAGAGGCCCTGTGAAATACAGGCCCCTGTAGCTCTTCTGGTCTGTATTCTATGATGCCATGGATCAAAGTCCCAGAACATCCAAAGCTTCCTCACAAACCCTCTCTTCTAATACTAACTGCACATGACTTATTCCCATTCCTAGGCTCTATGTGAGGGTTTCCTGCAGCTCTTTTCCTTCTTTATCTTCAACTTCCTGCCCTCTTTCTTCCCTGAACTCCCTTTTCTCTACCCTTCCTTTCTGCGGGGCCCCTCCTTCTCAACTCCCTGCCAATTTAAAAATAAGTGAAATATAACAGAACTGGGAAAGACTTGATTCACTGACGAAGTTTTTATGGTCCTGATTTTACAGTCTTGATAATATAACTACAAAACTCCTCTCTGCTGTCGAGTAGCATGTTATAAATCAAAACTCGTAAGAGAAGGAAAGGCTTCAGAAGGCAAGGAAATGTCTCCGCAGCTCAAGTCAAAGCCCTGCTGAGAATACACCATTGCAATCCTGACAAGTGATCATAAGGCGGTCTGCAGCAGGATCCCAACATGTTGTAGAGCTTTTACAACTGATTTCAAAAATCTCGTTTCTATTACTCCTCTTTCAAGAAATGCATTAAAATCATGTTTAAGTCAATGATAATCAGCATGTGAAGATTTAAGGAACTTCAAATTTCCCTCCTCAACAAGAAATCACTGGAAAATCCAAGAGGAGGTGCTATACTTTAATTTTAACCAAATTTCTTGCTTTTGAATTAAGTGCTTTTCAGAAACCAAATGTCATGTTAAGTGTCATATCATTTTTAAAAAATCCAGAAAAAGGAATATTAAATAAAATGACAACTTTTAAAGTTAAAATCAAATATAAAACACACACTTCCCCTTCACTGTTCCTTCAGCTGAACTATTTATCTGCACTTACAAAGAAAAATACTTACTGGTAAAAACTGATCTGTCCGAAACTCAAAGTCATCCACAGGTAATATGTTGTTAAGAAAAAACGAAATCTCTGCTATTGCAGTGCACAACAATGAATATTTTGGAACAGATAATCAAATATTTTCAGTGATGAATCAGATCAGAACAAGGGGCGGGACCCGCGATACTCGCGGGGGGGGACCTCCACATATGAGGCAGAGGTTTTCTATCAGCAGAATGGAATTTTCCTACCTCACACTGTAGCCCACTGATTTCCATGAAATACTGTTCCAGGGAGATAGAGGACCCTGATGAAAGACATGCTTGCTGATCGGGCCTCGCTGCTCCCCCCCCAAGCGGCAGCGGCGACGAGGGAGTTCGCAGAGCGTTTTCTGCGCATGCGCAGGGGACGCTCTATCACTTGGGGGGGGATTTAAGTATCCCTCCGATATTTTTTCCGGGTTTTTAGATTTTTGTGCACACCTGGGGACTGCCCCAAGTGTTCACAAAAATCTCCCTCCCCCACCAGGTGCCCCTGATGCGCGGATTTAGGTATCCGCACGCACGGGGGCGACTTCGCTATTAGTATATAGATACTTTCAATAAGAAAAAGGATATTCAGTTTCAGAGTAGTAGCTGTCTCAATACGGACCTGAAAGGGAAAAAAAATGAAGTGCCATGTTGTCTAGCATACTATATTTATTTATTTGCACAAGATTAACATGCCTTCCAATATGCAAAATTTAAATCCTCTTTGGGTATACTTTCCCCTAACATAGGTACACAAAATAAAAGGTTTAAATAATGCAGCAATTTGAATCAGAATATCATGTTAAGAACTTGTTAAGACAACCCCCCTTTTTGCCATATAACTCCTTAAATATTTTCCTAGATGTCTTTTGCCACCTTTTCACTCAGATCTCAGCTTGGCACATAACTTTAACTCATGTATAATATTTTAATTAACCTGAAATTAATAACATTGAAGAGATATACATAAGTAATTTCTCTTTGAACCTGAAATAAGCATTCAACTTTTGAAGTTGAGGATAAAGCGGATGTTTATTTTTTTATTTTGTAGTTACTTGCTATTGATTATACCATGACTAAGAAAAGATAGAAAGATTTAATATTGTGCAATAAGCTCATGGCTGAAATTATTCAATGCAATATGGCTTTGCTTCAGACTGATATGCCCTGCAGTTGTGTCTTATCTCCTTTATTAAAATTTTAGTCTTTTTCAAGGCGTTTCCCCCCCCTTCTATTTGAACTATCTGCCAGTCAGAACTACCTACTCAGCAACTTCAACTGCATTCTCACTAAATTTATAAACGTTGTTTCATACCAGTTCATGAAACGGTGATAGTTTACCCACATCTTGAAAACAGAAAACAGCGATTTTTCTCTCAGACAGACCAAGGTGCTAAGGTGTACTAAGCATTGGATAAAATATAATGCAGGGAAATGGATATAAATACCTCTGATCATTGCAAAACCATGCAGGAGGCAGCAGCTGTCCAAATAAAAGTCTACTAGTCCATCTGTATTACTGTGCATTTTAATAATGCACAAGTACTGTTCTGAAACATCTCTCACTCTTAATACACTTTCTCTAACAAGATAAAATGCATGCATGCAATGCACCCATCAAATGTTGATTGATCTGCAGATTCTGGTACATGTAAGCTACTTGAGATTTGTATGTTGAGAGTTCCATTATTATTCATTCATATTCATTATTGTCATGCTTTGATGCATATGATACTTAATTGCCCATTCTATGACACATAGACTGTTGATTCCGGTAGCTCTATGGGTGGTGAACCACCCTCACCTTACTATATTGAACCAGAACACTATGATCATTCCCTTAGAAAGTCTCCTTAGAAAACACTATTGCAACTCAAGCTCTTGTGATCTTTGAATTCTGGACAATCAGAGGGAACACTTCAGATAAGATTCAAATGATCAAGGCCATAGCCCACAGGTATGGCTGAGATTCCCTCTCCCAAGCTCACTTGCAAGTACTAGTAACTTTGTCCTCTCTTGTGGACACTAGTTTGGACTGGCAGGCTACCTGTATACTGCCTTTGACAGTGCACCGTTAGTGCTGGCTCAGGTGAGGAGCTTAGGGGTGATCCTGGATGCCTCACTTTTGATGGAGACCCAGGTCACCACTGTTGCCAAGTCTGCCTTCTATCATCTTCGGCAGGTCAGGCAACTGGTTCCCTATCCCTCCCTCTGGGATTTGGCTAAAGTGACCTGTGCAATGGTCACCTCCAGGCCTGATTACTGTAACTCACTTTATGTGGGCTTGCCCTTGAAGTTGATCCGGAAACACCAGCTAGTGCAAAATGTGGCAGTCCATTTGCTGACTGTGTCAACTGTGTGGGCACACATTCAGCCAGTATTATGCTAACTGCACTGGCTCCCAATTGAGTACCGGATCAATTTCAAGGTGTTGGTACTGACCTTCAAAACCCTATGCAGCCGGGAGCTGACATATGTGAGTGACCACCTTTCCCCATAAGTGCCCAGGGAGCCTTGCACTCAGCAAACCAACTTTTGCTGGCTGTCCCCAGCCCAAAAGATGTCTGCTTAGCCTTGACCAGGGCCAGGTGCAGACTCCAGGTACAGCATGACGAATGCAGTGTACAGCAGGACTATCACATCTTGTGATTTGGATGTTATGCCTCTGTTGATAAACCTCAAAATCGTATTTGCCTTTTTTGTTGCCATATCACACTGGCTGCTCATATTTAACTTTTGGTCTACCTGTACCCCAAGATCTTGTTCACACACATTGCTACTCAGAAGCATATTCCCATCCAGTATACGTGTGTCTCATTTTTGTTATCGGCACTTGTCCTTGTTAAATTGCATTTTGTTCACATCTGCTCATCAGATCTCACTGAATTCTATCTCTATCTTCTGGTGTGTTTGCTCCTCCTCCCAATTTGGTGTCATTTGCAAATTTAATTAGCCCCTCCACACCCTCATCCAGATCATTTATAAAAATCCTAGAGTCCAGTCCACAGTTCTCTAGTTTATGCACCAGATCATGGGGAACCCTGCGCAACCTATTACAGTCCCGCAGGGCTTGTAAAACACAGCTGTTCCACCAGGCCTTTGGATGAGGGTACCACAGGGATCAGTACTTGGTCCACTGCTTTTTAACTTGTTCATTAATGATTTGGAGTTGGGAGTAAGCAGTGAAGTGGCTAAATTTGCGGATGATACGAAGTTGTTCAGGGTGGTGAAAACCAGTGAGGATTGTGAGGCACTCCAAAGGGATCTGTCAAAGATGGGCGAGTGGGCGTCAACATGGCAAATGAGGTTCAATGTGGCCAAGTGCAAGGTGATGCACATTGGAGCCAAAAATCCTAAATATAAATACACGTTGATGGGGTCTGAACTGGCAGAGACTGATCAAGAGAGAGATCTTGGAGTTGTAGTCCTTAAAAAGGATATTACAGCTTTGGAAAAAGTGCAGAAAAGAGCAACTCGAATGATAAAAGGGTTGGAACACTTTCCCTATGAGGAAAGGTTAAGGCGCTTAGGGCTCTTTAGCTTGGAGAAACGACGACTGAGGGGTGACATGATTGAGGTTTATAAGATTATGCATGGGAAAGAGCAGGTAGAGAAAGAGGTACTTTTCTCCCTTTCTCACAATACAAGAACCCGTGGGCACTCCATGAAATTGCTGAGCGGTCGGGTTAGAACGGATAAAAGGAAGTACTTCTTCACCCAAAGAGTGATTAACACTTGGAATTCACTGCCACAGGAAGTGGTGGCGGCTACAAGCATGGACGGCTTCAAAAGGGAATTAGATAAGCATATGGAGCAGAGGTCCATCAGTGGCTATTAGCCACAAGGTATAGATAGGGACTCTGGGGCAAGTGATGCTCTGTCATCTTGGTGCTTGGGGGGGGGTCAACAGTGGGAGGGCTTCTAATGTCCTGGCCCCACTGGTGGACCTCCTGATGGCACTGGTATTTCTGGCCACTGTGGGATACAGAGTGTTGGACTGGATGGGCCTTTGGCCTGATCCAACATTGGCATCTCTTATGTTCTTATGAGGTGGTGGGTATCCAATTATTCCATATACTGGCCTCCCTTGCTGAAGCTTCCATCAGGTGAAGAGCCACAGTCTGGTTTATGGCCTAGCGGCTCCAGTTTTCAAGACTATTGTACTGAACTGCAGTTTATGACACAATGACACAGAGAGTACTCCATCTTTCCATGTTATACCTCTGAGGATGCCAGTCACAGCTGCTGGCGAAACGTCAGATACTACAATGCCAAAACCACAGCCATACTGCCTGGAAAATCTACAACCAACCACAAAATATTTGTCAAAGAGAATGATACGCATACATACCACCAGGTCTTGGTCCTGAAGCAAATTACAGATTGCCTCATACAACATAGGCCTTAAATCAGAGTTGAATTTCACAGAAATCCATTGTCCAATTAGCCAAATTACTCGTCGACGTATGGGCTTATACCTTTAAAGGGGAAACAATTATTGTTTGAGGACAGGGCTACTAAAACTGTATGAAATTCAACAGTTTAAACACCAATATCCTGAACATATTTTAATGAATTTAGTTTCTATCCATAAATGCAAACATCTTTCCCATCAATTAGCTGCTCATCTCCATATCATACATCCTTGCTCTCAGTGACAGCTAAAAATACAGTAGCACATAAATTTCTATGCAAGAATATATTATTTCAGGGAGAAAAATTCTGCTTATTTAAGTTTAGGCCATTTTACATACATCAGGAGTGAGGTCTGGTGGATTTTAAAATTTTCAAAATCTCTAGAACTAACTCCTTAGACAATTTTATAATAATTGGTCAAGTATTTTTGAGATACCAAGTTTGCTTTCACATTATAGCAGTTTACTGTCCACTATGTAAGGTACTATGGAATTTGAACAATGCACAAAGTACTTCTAGTTATCACAATCTCAGCCTTTATGGCTTAAGCCCCAGTGGAAAACAATGCTGCATATAAAGCTGCAGGGGCCTGGGAAGTACTGGATGACTTGCATGGCACTAAACCGAGCCTGTTCCCTCCCCAAATCCATCAGAGCTGCATATAGTTCACTACAAATCATGGGAGGAAAATTAAGGGAGGCAAGAGCAGCCAAGGAAGATATTGTGGCAATATTTAATGCCAAGTCCAGACTCCAGAGCCAGAGGACAAGCAGCCCGAAGAGTTCTATGCAACTCCAAACTTGCACATCCTTATATAAAAAGAGATACTATTAAAAGGTACTTCACATTTCTCTCTCCCATTTTACTTTTGATGGAGAAATGGAAGCCACTGTTAACATCAACATTAAAATCTGTATTTCCTGAATTCAGCAGCATAACAAACAAAAAATGAAGATTTTATGGGTTTTTTAAAGATCCAACATGTTCTGAATCTTACCATCAAACCTTACTAAATTTATTTCAAAAGCCAAAAGATAAGAGATGTTAGTTGATTTACCTGTTATGAGTCACTTGCAGTTCTGCTAGTAGCTGACTTTTAAACCACTGATCAAAATCCACACTGTCAAACAGCTCATAAGCAGCCAGTCCAACTGCATTATACACTGCAGGGGGAAAATATGTGGATTTTTATTTCTTTAAAAAATCGACTTAATTCAAAAACATGTGAAATGCCTCTGGTCAATATAAATTTTATTTACTATATTATGTATGAATTGGACACTAAGTAATACTGAGTATGCGAGAGAAAATTTAAGAACTGATGCTGAATAAAATCATGTTGTACCTAGTGTAGTTTTAGATTTCCAAAGCTGGTCTACCTGTTGACTCAGAAAAACAAACAGCAGAGATAGCTGTTCTTTCCTATTTGTTTCCAGCATCTTACAGTCAAGATATATATGATCTCTAAATATTCTGGGTCTATTTAACAATCATGGCTAATCACCATTTATAGCAATTGCTTTTCAGCCCATCTGACCAATTAGTAATTACTGCTTTTAGAAGATATTTATCTCCATTTCTCCTAAATAGCCTTGCACATATATCCCAGAAACAGGTTTTAGGAAAAAAAGATAAAAAATACCATAAAGAAGAAGAGCTGGTTTTATACCCTGTCCTTCACTACCCGAAGGAGTCTCATAGCAGCTTACAATCACCTTCCCTTCCTCTCTCCACAACAGACAACCTAGGAGGTAGGTGGGGCTGAGAGAGCGCTGAGAGAGCTGTGAGGAGTGGGGAATCAAACCTGGTTCTCCAGATTAAGAGTCCGTCACTCTTAACCACTACACCAAACTGACTACTCTCTAATTTTAGCTTTTGTGGCTAAACTACTTTAATGAATTATTCAGACAGACTTGTTTGGATATTGTTTTTCAAAATCAAATAATGCCAATTTGGCTGGGGATCCTGGAGGTTTTTTGTCATCTTCTGGGTGTGGAACAGAGGTCACTGGGGGTATGGGGTGGGAGGTATTTGTGAATTTCCTGCATTGTGCAGGGGGTTGGACTAGATGACCCTGGAGGTCCCTTCCAACTCTATGATTCTAATTATCTCTCCTTATTAATAATTGCATTTTCGGGTGGAAAAGTTCTATGTGCACCAGAATTACTTGGCTGCCTGAACTGGCACTCAGTAGCTGTCCCGTTTTCCACTGGCTGTGTTCCCGGAGTCCCTCCCACACACGTGCCACCCAGCCTCTTGGCCTCAGTTTGCTGGGAGGAGATGGACGCGACAGATGCTCTGGCAGGCGAACAGTCATGAGGCCAAGCCCTCTACCACCCTGCCATGGACGCTTGCTGGATAATGACCTTGGGCCAGTCTCTGCCTCGCCGACCTTACAAGGCTGCTGTGAGGATAAAATCCAGGAGAGGGCCCTCATAAGGGAGGAAGGCAGAGTATAACTTTTCCCCATATAAGTGAGGGAAATCATCAGACATAAAGTGCGCGTTTGTCTTTGAAAGGGGCCCCTTCTCATCCTCCCTTCCCTTTATTATCGCCTTCCTCTTTGGTGATACTAGAAGCCAAGGCTGAAAGCCGCGCCTGCAATGAAGCCCGCTCGCGACAGCTCACCCTCTTCCCACGTACATGCTTGGAGGTGAGTGCGGTGATGCTCCAGATGACCTCGCCGAGCCGCAAGGTGGCCAAGCCCCTGCCGGGCCCTCCTCCTCCTGCCGCATCGCCTCCTGCGCCGAGCCCAGCCCCCAGCTCGGGCTGCCCCAACAGCTGGGCAGGGCACTCAGCATCGGCTGCACCATGTCGCTCATCCCCGGGCTGACGCCGTTGATGCTCCGGCTCCCCTCAGCTGCCGCATCCCCAGAAGAGAAGGCCACAGTCTGCCCTGGCAGAGCTCGCCCACCCAGTTGGCCGCTGCCGGCTCAGGCTGGCTTCTGGGCTCCTCCTGAGGAGGCCGAGGGGATGGCTCACCGCTCCTCAGCCACTTTACTCTAGAGGAGACCCTCATGGAGCCGAGTGGGGCTTCCTCCTGAGTAGGCAGGCCGACTGGAGCACTGTCCTTCTCAGGGTGGAGGCGGGCTCTGCCACCGGAGCCAGGGGGCCGGGCAGCCAGGAAGGCGCTGGTGGGCCGTTCTGCTGGCCCTCGGCCCCGGAGTCTGGGGAGGGGGGGTGAAGGCAGATTGCCAACATATAGTTCTAGAGCTCATTGTATTGCTTCTACAATGGGCTTTGTGGCTAGTTAGAATATATTAGAAACCAAGCAACCAGAACCTGTTAATAGAAAATAAAAGAAACTGAATTTTACCAGCATCTTTAATCAGCAGAGTTTGGGCATCATCTACATTGGTGGGACCTGAAATGAAGGAGAATAGAACAAAAAAATAAAATGCAAACCTATAATTCAGGGGGGGGAAATGTATTATGCTTATTATTACAGACCAGGTGCTAGGCAAGAGATTGCAGAAAAGGTCTAACACTACTCTGCTGGCTCCTAATATTATTGGTACTAGACTGAAGTTACCTATAAGTAAAAGCCAAGACACTGAAATGGAGCAGGACTATTTCACTCATCCTAAAACTGCCTTCTCTCCCCATTTGAAGGCACACGCCATTTTATTCCATCCTCCATCTGGACAGAAACCAGAACACACACAGTCCAATTTTTATCCCACAATTAGCAACCTTATTCAATTTATTCTGCTATTAGACCTAGACTTGCACACTAGTGACAGCAAAGGGAGCGTGAGCAGCAATGATACTGTACAGATCCTGTTGGCAGTGGCTCACATGACAGGGAGGAGACATGAACCTGGGCAAGCACTGCTTCAGTTGAATCTGGAGCTTGCAGCCTTGGACTGAGCGACATGAATGATGGAACAGAGACGTATGTCTCTTAGTCCTGCTCCATCATAAATTGTAACAGCTGGTCTTGCATTTCAGCAACAGCCAGGCATGGTAAAACAAGTAAAACTTGCTTTGATTGTTGGACATCAGAATGGAGCATGACAGACTCCTTCACCTTTAAGAAGAGGAAGAGAGACTTTGCACAGGGAAAACTGCAGTGAGAGGTGGTGAAAAGCTATAGAGTTTTGGTATCTGAGTATCTCTTCCCAGGCATTTCTGCAGTCTAGAGAGTGTGAGAAGTGGCAAGGGAGGATTAAGTCAACATTCTACATATATAATTTCAGGACGAAATGTACCTTGTAGACTGTGAACCATGTCTAGAAGTACTGGAGTAAGAGTCTGATTATATTCATGAAAAATATCAATGAAGAGCACTTCCGTGCAGGGCTGGAAAAAAGATAGAAGGCAAAAATAGGTTTATCAAGTCAATTTTTAAAATAAAATCCAGATAAAACTACTAAATAAAAACAGCAACATGCCTAGTGAAATGAAGCAGTCATTGGTCTCTCAAGGTCCATACTGTCTACCCTGAATGGCATCAGCTCTCCAGGGTCTCAGGTATAGGTCTACGACATCACCTTCCTTCATCTTTTTAACTGGAGATGCTGGGAATTGAACCTGGGACTTTCTGCATGCAAAGCAGACAATCTGCCACTGAGCAAAAGCCCATTCCTAATCTCTCTGCTCTCTATAGTTATGGTCCAAGAATATTTCTGAACTTCCTGTAACTAACATTCTTCTTGTGTTAGGGCTATTTTATGCCATGCTTATAGCAGCAGACAAAGCAAAGGATTAAGACATGTTTGAAAACATACAGCAGAATGAAAACTGGAAAAGGAAACTAAGGAAACCTGTCATGCATGCATACATACACAGAAATATGTGGCTACATTCACATATGTTTGGATCTAGCCATAAAACAAGTGCTTCGTCTTTTGATGTGCTTTGTCTTTTTTAGATGAACAAGTTCCTGATACAGGATTTCAACAGAATTTCTCTCTGATACTAAACATGCGATATGTCTCATCATGATTTTATACAGGTATCATGCCATATCAATTTAACACAGAGCATAGAGGATTTTTTTTTTAACAGTTCTGCTGTGCTGATGACATTACCCGCTCCATCCCTTCTTCCATGCCAAATTGCAAGAATACTAGGAAGATGGAATGTCTTATGTCCTGGAGAGCTATTACAGGCCACTCCTCCTGCTTGGGAGACTTTGTGGTTGCAGAAGAGATCGGTTGAGATGGCAGGGGCACATCCTTTGAGCTGCACATTGTCCAGGCCCCTAGTCCTCTTGGAGTTTATCAGTATTTGAATGCCTTTGCTGGAGTGAGGGAAGGTTATAACAGCACAGCAAAGTACTCCTCTGGATCACATCTTAAAATGTGCTTAAGGGACAGCAGTAAAGTTCATCCCCCCTGCAAGATATCTATTTAAATTATATCTGGGTGCTTACCCTCAGACTGTATTTCCAAGAATCTCCCCCTGTCTCTTCAACAGCTGCAACACACACACAAGATGACAGGTTTTACACCATAAATATCCAATATTTTAATACTGTCGTTAACTAGTGAGTCACAAACTTGACCACAAAAGTTCACAGTCTAACTGAAAACTTGTAATTCTGGTACATAAAAATACTGTGATAGCAATTAATAATTGTGCCAGTTGTTAACTCGTACATTATTTCTAGATATTCAGGAAAATGAGCACACACTGCATTAAAAAAAAAGACTGATAATGCATAGTTTCTTACTAAAGCCTTCCGGATCCTCTTCCCACATTGTCAGTTCTTCCTCAGTTAACAGGAAATAGTGAGTGACTAATCGCCTGCAAATCTCTGTTAACGTTGGGTATGTGAAGAAAGATGCCTTTATCTTATGAGCTTCAAGCGTTTCAGGGCTGCTGTCTGCAACAAATATTTCACAAGGCCCCAAATAAATATTTTTAATATACAGCGACCAACATTTTCAAAGCATTCAGAAAGTGACATAATCAGGGAAAGAGCCAAATTACCTTCCACGTTTTTTGATGGCTTGTAAGCATAGTTTTTCACAATCATTTTAATCAAATTCATGCACTGGACAATAAATCGCTCAAACACTACTCCTTCACCAGCCTCTGTGAAAACATAGCTTACAGCAAATTCCAATGATCTCTGAATCAGAGAGGTGAATGAAAAAGGATGTTGGTCCAAGAAGTCTAAAAGCTAAAAGTCAAGTGAGAGGAACACAAGATGATAATTATAACAGAAATACACATCCAAAGCCCAATCTAAGAGATAAGGTAACTTGAAATCTTAACAGAAATAGTCATTTCTAGTGACCCTTGATCTATTAATTTCTTCTGTGCACTTGTTCTTTTGTTTGGTAATATCAACCATTTTAGCACCACATGATGAGCTCTAGTTCTTTTTTCTCTTACAAAGTATTCAATTTCTGAATTTACTCTATGCTTACTACTTTATTGCTTTCTAATTTTTCAACCATAATAAAATCATGTGGTGTTTTTTTAAAAATCTGTGACCGGTTTTACCCAACATTTAGGAATTTCTTCCATATTATATTACTCACATTCACAGTAAACTCAGATTCTAAACAGTTATTATCAATAACCTGATCTATTACACCTGCACACAAATATAAACAGTGTATTTTGTTTATAAATCACACGAGCCACCAACATTTTCATATCACTTGAAATAATCACCAGGCAATTAGAATTTCATGTCCCTAGTGAGACTGCAGTACTTTGTATTAACAAGCCGTTCTGCAATTAGGCTTAATAGAGTAAGGTGAACAACTTTTCAAGATAAATAGCCTGTTGGAAGAGTTGCCACTCCTGGATTCTAGGCATGCCACTCAACACAGATTTAGTGAATTTGTTGGCTTAAGTGCCTAGCTCTCATTTCTTTAGAAAAAGCTTCTCATTCTCTCAGAGAAAATTTACAGGCAGCATTCTGCCTAATTGTTCAATAAAGTAAGTCAGCCATCTTCTACATTCCAGCATTCTATCGACTGATTACAAGTCACTGCAATGACTGACATAAGGGAAGTAGTGAGATCCTGTTA
>NW_015169217.1:418202-427837 GCF_001447785.1 Gekko japonicus
ACAGGATTTGTGCCTTGTTAATTATTCAGAAGGAAACCAGTGCTAAATTTAACTGGTCAGAATCACGGGCAAAAGGGAAATTCAATATGCACCATGAGCTTTCTTTCCAACTACCACAGTCCAAAGGAAATCCACGAAAGCATTATTAATTTAGGAATGATAAAATGCACTGTTTCTGCATTCAAATAATTTATTTCCTTTATTCTTACTATGTATATTCCAGGTCTGACATTTATTTCTGAAAAGGGCAGGACTTGTTGAAGAGGGGGGAGGCAGACAGAAAGACTGGGATAACTAAAAATCAAAACGACTTGCCAGTAATTATTTTCTTTTCACACATCCCTTTTTCAAAAATTAATATTTGTTCTGTGTTTAATTTCTAAATGTTTCCACTGGTGATTACTAAAACAACCTTCTCTTGCTTTTCAGGCTCAGGAGGATCCTCTGAGCGGTTTACAGCCACAAAAATTCATTCATTCAAAAAAAATCAAATGCATAAAACAATTAGGCATCTCTGATTTGGGGGTCCTGGATATGGCAACATTATTGCCCATCTCTCCAATTCATCTCAGAGGAACAGGAACAAGAGGTGATAGGTAAGCCAGGAAGATCAACAGGCATTAGGACCTCACTGAAACTAGGAGAACAAGGTTATGTAGTAAGTGTACTTGGCAATGGAGGAGACTAATAACAGCAAATGCTGTGAAGGTGAATCAAGGCAGGAAGAGAAGAGGGTAGTGTTTCCTCCTCTACTGCAGTATGAATGGAGGATGTACACCCTTTCTCCTTAGGCCTTTGCCTTAACTGTTTGCTCAGCTCATATGCCTGAACCAAGCGATGTAAAGTTGTGGCACCATTTTGTACTACAAATGACTAGCCCAAGCACATATTAAAGGCTCATTAAAGCTTCATTTGAACTTACCACTTTAGTGAAAAGAATTATCGTCTTTTCCAGACGATCTCTGCATACATTATCCACTCCTATACTCCTGCCTGGTAAATAAATAAATTTGGGCAGCATTAAGTTTCACTTAAAAATATTCACAGCTTGTAAAGGTAATTTAAAACTGTTCCATATTAGTCTCACAATGCCCACATTTAGATGCACAGATGCTGCATCATGATAAACACACAGGAGAAACATGATTGACAGATCAGTAATAGACTACAGTTTAAATATTCCACATAGTTACTGAGTCCTAGTGGCTAAGAGCCTTATCTAAGAATCAGGAAATTCTTAGTCTGAATCTTGTCCCTGCCATGAGTTCACTAGCGTGCCTTAGACAAGCCACTCTCTTTCACCCTCATGCCTCATCTACAGTGTGGGGAGGATAATACTGATCCATCATTACACATTACTCTGTTAGTATGTAATGCAATGTTTCACTGCACTGTATGCCAGTTTTTTTAATACAGCTTTATCATCTGTATTAGTACGTTCTGTAATCTTGTTGGCTCTATGTACTGTACTGTTCTTATTACATTAATTTGGGTTGTAATCTGCCTCGAGTCTCAGCAAGAAATGGAGACTACAAAGTACATAAATACAGTTTTGCTATAAAAATTGTAATGCTTATTTTTAAAAAAACCAAAAAAATCCCCTTCATTTAACTAAAAAAAAAATAGCACATCACAAAGAAAAATTCTAGCACAGTTGCTGGTGTGTTGCTTTCCAATACTTAGTAAGTTTTTTACATAGGGAAACATTTAAAAATGTGTTCATCACCTTCATTTGGAAGTTACACAACCGCTTCTACCAAGAGTCTATCACCCTATCCTACTGCATGGACAAACCAGGTCTCAGTTCCTTTTAAAAAGAGGTATAGAAAATAGAAGCAGATTTGGATCCAAAGATCTCCCAAAGTGTACAGAAGTCAGTGCTCAGAGATTCCTGAACCCACCCCAAAGATCCTGTTACAGATATGGAAGCATTCTGAAAACCTAAGTGTAGGCTATGTTCTGCTCCTACTATAAATGACAGAAAAGGTAATTTTAACAATCATGATTGCAAACCGATCAAGCTACAATCATAAACAACGGCAAACTATTCAAGGCATAGAAACTAATTCTGGAACATAAATGTAGAAACTGGAATCTGTTCAGAAAAGAACGACACAATGCAGTTGTGTCTGAGTACAGAAAGTCACTAAGAGATTACATGAGATTTAAAGGAATAATTCAAAACTCATATTTTAGAGAAAAGCTCTAAGTGATATGAAATATTTTTCTTAATGAAGACAGAACTTTCATGAACAAGTGATGTATGCCAGTTCCAATAACAGTTTTATCATTTGGCAACAAAAGCCAAGACATATTTTACTACTGAAAATGCAGCTCAGCTGATAGACTTTTGCTAGGATTTGAAGCATCATGCAAAAGGTGAAAATAAGTCTTCATATACTTACTACATTCCAAAAACTGTTTTAATCGCTCAAATACTGCATGTAGAAATCCCTAGAAGATGTGAAAATAACATTTAAACGATAACACTCACAATTAACTGTATAACACAGAGTTCTATTTTCCCAAAGAAAGTGACAATCATTTTATCAGCTTGCTAGTGGCAGAAAGCAAACAAATGAGAAAAGGGGAGCAGGGGGCATTGCATGGGGCAGCAAAGTAGGCGAAAGAGAGTAGGGGGTAGGACAAGTAGGATGGAAGCAGGTATAGCTGTTATTCTAATTCAAAGTATCAAAATACTGTAACTTAGTTTATTATGATAATAAAAACTCAACGTCAGTTTTCTGAATTTTTAAGCTATTTGCTCCATTTTTTGACCATAATAAGAAAAAAAAATTAAACAAGAAATCATATTAATAGTTTAAATCTCAACAAGTCAATACGAAGTTGCCTTCAAATTTTAACAAGCCTATATAGTGACCCCACTGTTCATGTTCCTTTTGGATGCTGACTGTCATTATCTTAGAGACTTTCAGGCATAGGAAATATACTCCCCTGATTCTAAACATGCTCGATCAGTCTTCCAAACAAAGCTGTTCATCATCTTTGCACTCTAGGCAGCATCAGCACTTTCCATTTTCATCAGATAAACTTCTTCCAGACATTCAAATTAGCAGTTAAGAACTGTCATAGTCTCAGTTCTTAATTCCAAAGACATTTAACCACACTATTTTTAAAAATGCATTTACAAAAAAATAAGCATGTGTGTTGCTTACCATGACCTCTACGTTCCGATGAGGCTCCACAAAGCCATGAACAGTTAATTTACGAAGCACTGAAAAATGAAACAAGGTTATTGCCTCAAAATAAACAGGTCATTTACCTGTTACTGACATTCATTGGGTGACCATCTGTGTATTCACACTGATGGGCTTTGCAGCTGCACAGAGCATCAATTTGACAATTCCCAGAGCTAACCTTTAGTTTAAATAAACTAAACTTTGTTTGTTAAACTTTGACAGTACATGCCTGAGTGTGGCACAATTTCCATCACCTTTTTTTCAACAGGAAGATCTCCAGGAGGAGGGTAGGGTCAAGGAGAGTATATTTGACTACTGTAGATGTGGTGGGGGGGGGGGGAAGCAAAGCAAGCTGTATTGTGTATCCCAGCTTGATGATAGTCAAGACCCAGCTGTTGTTGACGATAGCTTCTGATGTTGACAGGTGGTTATGAAAATGCAGAACTGGCAAGGAGGTCAAAATCAAACATTCAGACTTAGAACACTGAGGGATAAACTGAGGCCTAGGAAAGGAGGAAGATTTGATGATGATAGCTGAGGATTTATGAGATGAAGAGCAATCCAAGGAGTGGAGTGGTCTACTCTGACTAAAAGATCTGAGATGTTGCTTCTGGTCTTGGTGGTGGTGGATATAAGTTAAATGGAGAGAGCAGTAGAGTTTAACTTCTGGACCCTATTCCAGCATGTCATCAGTCAGTCTCTCTGCATGCTGCTCAATTTTCTCATCTGCAACCACAGAGTGGAATTTTGTTTCCCTTTGCCTTGGGAGGCCTCCACTACAATGGAATTTTGGGAGCGGACGGACAAAGAGAAAGTTATGTTGCTCTTGTTGGGACTTCCATAGCCTTTCAAATCCTTTTGATGTGGAAGGTATGGAAACTGACATCTTCCAGGAACCCTTCTCCACTTGAAGTAATGCAAGAAGCGTGAGGAACTGCAACTGGTGTTTGGGCATCCAGCATCCATGACCCCAAACACTGGGACCTGAAGTTTGAGATTATTTCCAATCCCAAAGAGGTAGCCATCTGCATCAGCTCCTTTGTATACATTCTCTCATCTTCAATGGGAAGAGAACACCTTGCATCAATCACTGACAGGCCAGGAAGTGCCTGCAGCATCATGATTTTCCTCCTTGGAATACAGGAAGAAAAGGTGCCTCCATCTACTTCTAGGAGGAGATTGGTCCAACACAGACAACAGGTACCAATGTAAGTAGAGAAGCATGTACCACTACTGGTACCAAGGAACATTCTACTGGTCCTAAAGGAGAAACAAGCATCAGACGTGGTAGGCAGGAGCCCCACAGCTGATGAGATCAAGAATCAGTGTTGATTGTCACATAATGAGACCCAAGGCAAAGGCTGGTCCTCAAAGCTTACAGAAGAATGTGGTGAATGATGATTTTTTAGGAGGCAGTCAAGTCCTGGTCCCAATTTCTGTGGTTCTGCTTTTCTTACTCCCAATTATATGGAAGGTGATGCAGAGAGATTGGCTCAAAGGGTATCAGCAGCAGCATGAAGAACTAGCCTAGGAGGCCTCAGTGGAGGTGGGTCAGAGTGTGGAGATTAGAGAATATCCTGTTGAGAGTCTTCCAAATGGCATTAGAAGAATAATTCTACAAGTTAAACTGATTCTTAGCAGCTGATGGTGTTCCTGGGATTTGGATGATCTTGAATTTCCTCCAAGAAAGGTACCAGTGGTACTGGGACCACATCTGCTGAAACATATGGGGAAACACCCTCCCCAGGGGCTGGGAACAAGGCTGGGGGAGCAGATCTCTGTTTATCTATCTTATGCTGATGTTTCTTCTTGTGTTTCTTGTTCCTCTGTCCCGTCTGTTATTGGACTTGACACCTGGCAGTCTGATCTTTGCTATCTTAGTACTGAGGGAGTTGGCAACAATAGTTCTGGCACAGGGAGATGTGCTAGCAGACAGTTTTCTGTGCAATTGATGCCAGTTCACTGACAATCACCTCAGAAGCTGAGATAGCAATTTCCAAAAGAGTGGTTGGGAAGACTAGTTGTATACCTCAGCCAGTTGGTACAAGCCTGACTGATCATGGCAATAGCAACTTTCCTCCACATTGCCAACACTTTTAAGAAGTTGCACTTTGCAGTACAGGTGTCAGGGCACCACACAGGACTAGATCAAATGAGAGGGGTTGTCTCTGGAGAATGTTCCAATACAGCTGTGGTGGAGAAAAGAAACCTGAGTGGGTAGACATGATTCCTCCCTCTCAGGCATACACTGTTGACATTGTACCTCTGAGAGGAGAGCATTTTTTGTGCACAAAAACTTGCTTTAGGAATGTTCAAATCAAAGCTCTTCACATGTGCAAAATCCATCAGTGCAATGCACAAGACCATGAAGAAAAAGACTATTTAGTACTCATATAAAAGATATTGTTTATTATCCAATGTAATAATATATTTCTGCTTCTTAAGACAGTGAATATACTTGGAAGTTTTAAATATTTGACTCCTCACTATACTGGAATGATTTTAGCATTCAAGTCATAAGAAATAAAGCTACCAGCAAAACAAAGAGAAGGTTACAGAAATTTCACTGAAGGCCATCAAGATTTTCAAAGGACAACAGGTTCTTTTCACCTATTCTTCCATATATTCACAAAGAAATACAATATGCCCTTTAAATAATTTAGCCATAGGCTGAGGTCTCTAACAAAATGCATAAACAATTTAGAGCAAAGTGTGCTCAAAATGTTTGCAGAAGTGACTGCATCTGAATTTTTGGGGTCTTTTTTTGTGTATCTCTAAAAAAAAAAACCTCCAACATTTTGAAATCCCTAATGTTTTGAATACTGCATGCACTGTCTTAAACAACATAAGAAAGAAGTCTTTTAAGAAATTCAGGATACACAGGTGTAAATAAGATGTAAAAGCATTTTTAAATTTTGCCTTCAACAAGGTTAGTTCTCTAGTTACATTACAGACACTGAACTGTCCTGCTCATAATTTTATTTAAAAGACATGCCTACAATAATCAGACTGCACTAGCCCAGCAGACCAGTTATGCACAGTGTATTCTTGATAAAGAATAAGCTGTCAAACTATTCCAGCACCTAACATGAAGAATATATCAGCTGATGAAGAAACTGCAGTCTGCACCTAATGCTGGTGAGTCAGGAGGCCAGAGTACTATGATTAGTTTATTTCTCTGCCAAATTCATGGGGCAAATAATACAAGAGACGTATGGTAGAGTGGAGTGTATATTGTCAGAATTGGCCAAAGGAGATTACAGATATTTAGCTATAAGGCTCACTGGGTAGCCCTGAGCCAGTCAGTAACTCACACAGGATTACTGCTGATGAAAAAATTGGAAAGCCCATCTCATTTAGCAACTCAGGGGGAAAATCCATACACACAAAAAGCCTTGGGACATATTTATAGATAATCCAATAGGATGATATACCAAAAAACAGATAAGCAGCTCAGCCTATCACACCTTGCAATGTAGCGTATTTCTAGAGCCAAACATGAATGGATGAATTTTGCAGTCCACTGCATCAGTACTTGTGAAAACAGTCTACATGATGCTATTTAAAACCACTGGGTAAATCAACGTAAATCTATATTTTGAAACTATATACTAAAGAAAAGCTCCAACTGCCAAAAAGAAGCAGACTGCAATTTTGCATTCCCTTTTTACTAGCCAGCAAGCTGCACATGGAAAATGAAAGATGTTCTTGAGGATTCTAAGGATTGTACATTGAACTCTCTAAGGAGTCAGGCTGCTGTAATCCTGAGCTATGTGAATGCCACTTTACCATATGTATTTACAGTTGTTCACCAACTTAACACATTAATTACCTTTCAATGATAACAGTGTTCTTTCTAATGAATTACTAATAGCAGTTTCATCTGTAGTACAAATCTGTTGGAGGAAGGTATCTGTATGGTGATTCCATAAGGAACAGGTAAAGCTGTAAATTCCAGAGGCTAACTGCAATTAAAACACAGAGATAATTTACTCATAAAACTTTCTAAAGATAAAACAAATGCGAGAAATCTTTTAAGCTTCAAAAGAAGCATGTTAAGCGGCACTGGGTAACAGGAGCTTTTCCTCAAACCTACCTGCTGAATCACAAAATTTGCTTCATAGGTTTTTGGAACCTAGTGTATATTTTTACAATGATATATGAGGTTACTATGGGGGGAGGAGGCACTACCCACATAAAATCAGAGGATAGGACCCAAAGACTAACTTGCAACTTGTTTTTTTAATCCAAACAGACTCCAAAAATGAACAATTGTTCCTTATGCCACATGGCTGTTTTTGACACTATGTTTCAAATCCTGTTTAAGATTGGCAAAAGAGACCTGCTACTCAAATGGGGGGAAAGTCATTTAATTTACTAAGTAACAGCCTCTTAGTAACAGCCAAGGCTTTTGCTTTATTTCATGGAAATGTTGATTGGATGTACTTTCATGGCTTACATTAACATTAGACTGCAGATTAGTATACTTATAGCTTTGCTATAAAACCCATTTCATCATTATTTCCTTTAATATATTTTCATGGCAATACAACCCACATTTGGGGGGGGGGATTCTACATAATGTAAGCAATGAGAGCTCCAAAAATAGGGGTTCACTTTTACTGTCATTATCTGTCAGTTAAAACCTAACATTATAGTACGGACTCTCTGTATACGGCAGCAACAGCAAGCTTTTTATAGTTGTTTCAAAACCCATTTAACCTACAAAGTGTACTGCAAACATCAGAATGAAAAGGCACACATGGTCCCAAACAAAGAACACCACCATGGAAAAATAGAAAAGAGTATTTTAAAGTGTTATTCATACTCAAGACTTTATATATACACACTGCACAACACCATCAGACAACATTTCAGTTGATAGATTTTAATGTGAGACTGGGCCACTGGAGAATGAAGGATCTCTAACACAGATTAAGAATCAGGGCACTGGATTTAGGATCCTTCTCTCAACTCATTCACCCGTCCTCCAAGAGCCTCATTTACGAATTTCATTTATACCAGCATTAGGCATGGTTAAAACTAACCAGGCTCTCATCATTATCAGGATTTGACAACAGACTGCAAATCTGGATCCATGCGGGCTCTCTTCCAATATACCAACCACAGCAACAAGGGATGGCGGACCATTGCAGAGAACCATTTTACAGTCATCTGGTAATGTTTATTTCATTCTCAAATTAAGCAAAAAGGAAAACTGAACTGTAAAACAACTACGATTCCAACACATCTGGCCTGACACCGAAAACAAACTTCCCTTATCCGTAACATAATTATATAAAACATTAACAGACATGAATATTGAACTGAACATTCTGCTAATTAAAATTATTTTCAGTGCAATATAACATGCAGAGGACTAAAGTTGAATGCTGTAAGGTCAGGGGCAAACTACATGTTACATCTACCAATAATCACCATGGAAATCTGTAGCAGGACACCAGTTGCAAGTTCCCTGAGGGAACTCAACTCACAAGCACTGCAGGGACCTAATTCAGATTGGGACCACAATGTGTGTGTGTGTGGGGGGGGGAAGCTCCCACCTACATTTGGAGCCACTTCACATCCCCACAGTATGATTCCAATCGAAAGTGTGCCCCATGGGGCTTATGAATTCGGTTTGCACAAGGAACTCGCAACTGGCTACCTGCTGGAAGCCGCCATGGTTTTCTGCTGGAAGCTGCCATCTAGGGGCTGGTGTGGTATAGTGGTTAAGAGTGTTGGATTAGGATCTAGGAGATCCAGGTTTGAATCCCCACTCTGTCATGGAAGCTTGCAGGGTGACTGTGGGCCAGTCCCAGACACCCAGCCTAACCTACCTCCTACGGTTGTTGTGAACATATAAGGGAAGAGAGAAAAATAATGCAAGCCACTTTGAATCCCCACTGAAGAGAAAGGCAAGGTATAAATGAGTAATTAGCTTAGAACTCAGCCAATATGCCACACTGTGAAAAGCACAGCAGTGATTAATAAAATGACACAAATACTACATCGTGTTATCAGACAACTTGAAAGCTGTTCCAGGTATGGAAACCTTACCAGACTGTGTGTTGAAACTATTTTGATGACAGATACAAAGCTAAGCAAAATGTAAACTAATTAAACTTCCCCCTCCAAAAAAAAAGTTATTTAAATTACAGTAAAGCATGGCAGGATGGAGGCAGATGGCTGTTAATTTGCAAGTATTATGCATGTATTTCTCAGACATAATCCCATTTATGTCTTAACACACAATTACTTTCCCCAGAAAATAAATGAATTTTATCCATTCTAAAAAAAAAAAGCGTCTGCGTTATATATCTAAGCCTGCCTTCCCCCCCTCACCATAACCATGTGAGCAAAAACCCATCTGGTATCCTACACATCACGCTCCAGACCTCACAATTTCTTTGTACTGAAAAACACACTGTAGGG